>NW_023601851.1:15573691-15730653 GCF_014898055.3 Talpa occidentalis | reverse complement strand
AGACAGCGTGGTACTGGCAAAGCAATTGATAAGTAAACCAGTCAATAAAAACGAGGGAGCCTAGAAATAGAGGCACACAAATATATTCAGTTGTTCTTATTCAAAATGCAAAGGCAATTCAGTGGAGAATATAGAACCTTTCAATAATGGTGGTGGAATATTTTTACATAAAAATATATATCTAGACATGGACATAAATTTCATAAAGTTAACACAACAAATCTGGTCATAAATCTATACGTAAAACACAAAATCATAAAATAATGAGAATTTAACACAGCAAAAAGATTTTGTGGCCTTGGGCTTGTTGATGATTTTTTAGATATGAAACGTTATATACCCTGGCTTAATTATTTGGGCAAATCTATAAACTGCACTGCACCAAACATAAAAGTCTTTAATGGCCACTTTTCCTTATTCAAAAATATGTTAATTTGGAACTTATAGATTAGCCAGAAATAATTCTAATTATTCTTAAAAATATTGTTTAGCCAAATAAGAAAACATTTAAAATCACATATAATTTTTATGGAGAGTTAAACAAGTCAGCCTGTTACATATAGTTCATTTTAATATTCATACATTACGAATTAGATTAATATTTTTTTTAACGATTTATTTATTTATTTATACAAGCACTGGGTACAGTCAGAAGCACAGGAGGGTGAGAGGATTCACCAGAGACAGAGCAGGGAACGGAACAGGCAGACTGATGAAATACCCAGTACTGGGGGAGCAACGGGCGACAGGAGAGGTCTGTGCACCATGAGACCCTCGCCGGCAGCCAGGGATCGAACCGGTGCTGCAGAGGCTGCAGGCAGCTTCATAGCCCAGTGCTCAACTGCTGCGCCACGAGGGGAGGCCCACAAATTAGATTAATATTATATCTACTGATTTGTATTCTATTCAATTTAGCAACATCTTGTGATTATCTTATGTGTTATTAAATATTTTTTCTAAAACATTGTAACTTTGAGCATTTATTTTTGTTTCTAATTTTTATCCATACTAAATACCAATATAGTGATTATATAGCTAATGTCTCATCATATTTCAAATTAGTTCTTTAATCAACACAAAACTATGAACCAGAGACACTTTTTGGGGGGTGGGGGGGCGGGGAGGGGAGGGATTGGGGTCAGAATGGGGGATTGCAATTGTATGGGGAATATAAAAATAAAATTTATTAATTAAAAAAATAAAAAATAAACAAGGGAATGCCTAATTTCAGTTGTAATTTATAATTTGAATGGCATTTGCTTTTATTGCTCACAAAATTACATATGAGGAATCAGTCATCTTCAACTCTAACCATCACTAAGCTTTGTCATATTTGACTTATAGAAAACAAAATGAAAAGAATGAGGATATCAAGTAGCTTGGACAAGTATCTTCCTAATTCCAGTTTTCATGAAACTTCTCCAACTAATTAGCCTTTAAATTTAAAGCTGATGGGACTCCCTTGTGGCGAAGGGGTTAAGCATCACACTATGAAGCAATCCACAGCCTCTGCAGCCCAAGTTCAATCCCTGGCAGGACAGAGAGATACCCACATGGCACGGCAGACCTCTCCTGTCGCCCACTGCTCCCCTCAGCAGTGTATTTCAGTCAGTCTGCCTGAACACTCCCCTCTGTGTATTTCAGTCAGTCTGTCTCTGGTGAATCCTCTCACCCACACCCACACCCCGCATCTCTGGCCTGTACCCCAGCTCTTGTATGCACAAATAAATAAATCTTTAAAATAATAAATTTAAAGCTGATATTGATATACCAAAGGTTTATAGTCTTATTTACCCAGAATGTTCTATCCAACACTTAATTCAAGATCTAGGAGAGCAAGAAATCAGCACCATTCTATCAACTTGAGATCATATATCCTTTAACTTAAAAACTTCACTTTTTTTAGATATATTTTTTATTTATATAAGAACTGGGGAACATGCCAGAGGTGCGGGAGGGAGAGAGGGTTCACCAGAGACAGAGTGGGGAGCAGAACAGGCAGAATGAGTGAAATCCACTGCTGAGGGGAGCAGTGGGAGAGATAGGAGAGGTCTGCCACGCCAAGTGGGTAGCTCCCTAACCAGCCAGGAATCGAACCCATGCTGCAGAGGCTGCAGACAGTCCCACAGCACCGTTCTCAACCCACTGTGCCACCGGCGATGCACAAAATTTCACTTTACAAAATAATTTTCAGCACTAACTTATATTGTGTAAGTGAATATGCATTATTTATAGAAGTCTAATAATAAACCTGTGTGCTACCTACTAATCTGGTAGCAATACATAGTACCCCACAGTGACAGAAACTCATTTAGAAAATTGCAGAGAAATCAATGCTAAAATTCAGCGAGTCTAATAAAAATTCATATTGGGTTAAACAATAAAAATGAAAATCATATTCAGTAAAACACTAAACCTTCATGTTTAAGCTTCTCAGCAGGACTGATAAATTAGAATGACAAGGATAGAGAAAAAGTCAGAAACATAGATATTAGTTAGACTCACTTTTTAATAGAATTCTTTCATAAAAATATTAAGTGACAATCTATGCACATTTACAAAAGTGTGTGCATATGCATATGTATTTCCCCAAAAAGTCCAAATAATGTCTGCATAAACTTTGTATCTTTTGTTTAACAAGACACAAGTCTGTCTTCAGTCCAGTACTGTGTCTTGGAGAGCTTATATACTTATAATGGTTTGGATTAGGATAGCTTAAACATCCTCCTTGTGTTTAGTAAGAACTTATTTTTGAAAATAATTCCTTTTGCTAAAGCTATCCTTTTTGTTTTCTGTGACTGTATACAAAACCTTTAGTTTTAGAAATTCATTCTGCAAATTCCATTTTCAGTGAAATTGATAAGGTGCTATGGATGATTGGTTTAGAAGCATCAGTGCTATCAGAAAACATGGTTCTAGTTACATTCCTATTGACAGTCCAATTTTTATGTAAGAAAGACCTGTACCATAACTTCTATGACACAGGACCTTTAAATATATACTCAACATCTTGTGACTGGGGAGAGGATTTTAATTCAAAAATACCCTCAAAAAGATATTTTCATCTATATTTGCTCATATTTCTGTAGGGTTCTTTATTATAATTAAAGCAACAGTATATATCAAAATTGTTCTGAATCACTGAATATTTAAATGTGGTTGTAGGTTCCTACTGCCCTTGTGGGGTTTTATTTCTCAGGCTCTGATTACTGAAATATATTGGGAGAAAATGAACTAGGTAATTTATAATCATTTATATAACTAGGTAAGCAACACAAAAACAAGACTAGGTTGGAGGACTGTGGGTGCTTTGATGGTAGGAAAACTATGGTGCCACACCTGTGGCGAGAAATCCTATATCCTGTAAAAACAAATAAGGATGTAAAATAATTACACATCATCAATAAATTTCCAGTATGCGTGGGTAGTTAGAACAGCTTGTGTTAAAAAAAAAAAAAAGATTAGTGCTGTAATCCATTGTAATCAAATAATCTCCCAGAGGACATAATGCAATTGTATCTAAGAACTATAAACTAGGAACTATTACTTTAAAACAAATACATTAAAGTGCACTATAGCAGAAAGATTGTTTTGGGAGTAAAAATATGTTGAAACAAGATATTTGGATGCCTTTGGATTTCTATGTTTTAAGTAAAAGTTAGCCGTAGAGTAGCTAACATTTTGCTAGACCACGTAAGGCTTGTGACTTAAAGCAGATGATAGAATTTGAGATAACTAAAAGCATTTTGAAAGTGACGGTACATCCAATAAATGCAAAGCCTAGCAAAATAAGTGCCCCAATTTTGCGTATAAACTCTGCGCAAATGTTTCATTCCTGAGCCATACAATCTGAGAGCTTTCAGCAATGGACTAACAGACTAAACTGAATTTGAAAAAAATGTAACTTAGAACTGAATTCCTAAAAACAAGTTCATTTCCAGTCCAAGACAACATCTATAACAACAAAACTGTAAATGCTTTAAAATGAATAAAATAGTCCTAAACGTCTATAGCAGAACACTGTTCAAAATATAATACAAAATAACCTACACATGAAAACCAAAATATTTGATCCATTTTGAAGAGGAAAGATAATCCTGAGATGATTCACAAGTTACAATTAGTAGCAAAGTATTTTTACTAGCAATTATAATAATATTTCAATATGTAAGGAAAAGTATATAATCAATGAAAAAAGAAAATAGACATCTAGAAAGAGAAAGAAATAAATACTTATTCTATAGGTGAAAATACAAAATGCAAAAATATTTAAAACTTAAAAAATTTAACTAATTGAATGAGAGAAAGTCAGAAAAGTTAGAAAAAAGTTGAAAAATAAAAGCCTCATAGGTAGACCTATGTCAAAATATTCAGCAAAATATTTAACTGGAGTTCCAGAAGAAAACATGAGTAAATTGGGCCAACAATATATTTGAAGAAATAATGATCAATATTTTTCTAATATGGGCCTCCCCGGTGGTGCAGCGGTTGAGCGCTGGGTTGCGAAGCTGCCTGCAGCCTCTGCAGCACCGGTTCGATCCCCGGCTGCTCCCCGGCCACCGGAGGATCGTCCCACATGGCGCGCAGACCTCTCCTGCCACCCGCTGCTCCCCTCAGCAGTGTACTTTGGTCCTTCTGCCTGCTCTGCTCCCGCTCTGGCTCTGGTGAATTCTCTCACCCTCCCGCGCTTCTGACTGTACCCAGTGCATGTATAAACAAAACAAACAAACAAACAAATAAATAAATAAATAAATAAAACATGCCTCTATTAAAAAAATTAAAAAAAAATATTTTTCTAATATGGTAAAATATACAAATGCAAATATTCATAAAGTTTGCAAAAATAAAGCAGGATAAATAGGAAGGAATCCATGCCTGTTACTTCATAGTCAAAACAGCAAACACTAAATAGAAAAAAAAATATTGAAAGCAAGCAAAGGAAAACAGCAATTCCCCGATGGAGAAATAGTAATTTATTTAACACAGATTCTCATCAGAACTCAGTAAACCAAATTCCTGAAAGCAATTAAAGAAAAAAACCTGAAATTCTATATTCAGAAAAATTACCCATTAGGAATAAATGTGAAATGAATCCACATCTAAATAGAGGAAAAACTAAGATAATTCAGGGCCTCCCCGGTGGCGCAGCGGTTGAGCGCTGGGTTGCGAAGCTGCGCGCGGCCTCTGCGGCGCCGGTTCGATCCCCGGCTGCTCCCCGGCCACCAGAGGAGGGTCCCACATGGCGCGCAGACCTCTCCTGCCGCCCGCTGCTCCCCTCAGCAGTGTACTTCGGTCCTTCTGCCTGCTCTGCTCCCCGCTCTGGCTCTGGTGAATTCTCTCGCCCTCCCGCGCTTCTGACTGTACCCAGTGCATGTATAAACAAAACAAACAAACAAACCAGCAAACAAATAAATAAAGCATGCCTCTATAAAAAAAAAAAAAAAAAAACTTTAAAAAAAAAAAAAAAACTAAGATAATTCATTTCCAAAAGACCAGTACTACAAGAAATTCTAAAGGACAATGTTCAGAACAAGTTAAACAAATGTACATTGACTGTGGGGCTTATAAGGTAATGTGTATGTGGTAAAAATTTCTACTATGGCATAAGAGATGAATACCTCCTTTCTACAGTTTGTATGAAATGTTATAAACAAGGTGAATGGGAAAAAATATATCTATTGTAATCCTTAGAGCAATCATTATAATAATGTAAAAGATTAAGCTAAAAAAGCTAGTAGTCACATGAAAATAAAATTCTAATAACACTTAAACAATGCAAAAAAATCAGAAAAGAGTAAAACAATACAGAAGTAACAACCATAAAACAAATGGTAAAGCAATAGAACTAAATCACAATATTGCCAATAATTGCATTAAATGTTACATCACTAAGCATTCCAATTTAAAGTCAGTGATTATCAGAATAGACTGAAAATACCAACTGATCCATTTTGAATTAATTTTTGTGTATAGTGTTAGATAATGACAGATTTTTTTAAATTTATTTTCTTTTTCTAATTTAAATTTTATTTTTATATTCCCCATACAATTAAAACCCCTTATTTTGACCCCAAGCCCTCCCTTCCCGCCCCCCACCCCCCATAGAGTGTCTCTGGCTCATAGTTATTTGTTGATTTTGATTTTCACTTTCTTATAGTTATTCTTTTTCCTGGTCCCTTATTTAAGTTTTCTAGATTCCTGCTACAAGTGAGACCATCCAGTATTTTTCTTTTTCTTTCTGGCTTATTTCGCTGAGCATGATCCCTTCCAGCGCCATCCATGTTGCTGCAAATGGCATGAGTTTATCTTTGTTGAATGCTGAGTAATATTCCATGGTGTATATGGACCACCTCTTCTTGATCCAGGCATCTATTTTTGGGCATTTGGGTTGTTTCCAAAGCTTAGCTATTGTAAACAGTGCTGCTATAAACATAGGGGTGCAGGTGCTCTTTGGAATTGATGTTTCTGTGTCCTTTGAGTAAATACCTAGGAGTGGAATTGCTGGATCATATGGAAGCTCCATCTTTAGCAGGTCGAGAAATCTCCACACAGCTCTCCATACTGGTTGGACCAGTTTGCACTCCCACCAGCAGTGCAGGAGAGTTCCTTTTTCTCCACACCCTCGCCAACATTTGTTGTTGCTAGTTTTTTTTTAATATGTGTCATTCTCACTGGTGTAAGATGCTATCTCATGGTAGTTTTGATTTGCATTTCCCTGATGACAAGTGATGTTGAACAGTTTTTCATATGCCTGTTGGCCATTTGCATTTCCTCTTCAGAGAAGTTTCTTTTCAGCTCTTCTGCCCATTTTTTGACTGGGTTATTTTCTTTGTTGTTGTTGAGTCTCATCAGCTCTTTGCAGATCTTTGTGATCAGTCCTTTATCATTAGTGTTGTGTGCAAAAATGTTCTCCCAGACAGTGGGTTTTCTCTTTGTTTTTTGTTATTGTCTCTTTTGCTGTGCAGAGGCTCTTTAATTGTAAATCCATCAGGTCCTGGGATTTTGTTTTTGGGGAGGTTTTTGATTACCATTTCAATTTCGCTGCTTGTGACTGGTCTGTTTAGGTGTTCTGTTTCTTCTTTATCTAGCTTTGGGTGATTGTACAGTTGTAGAAATTTGTCCATCTCTTCTAGATTGTTGAACTTGTTTACATATAACTGTTCATAGTAGTTTCTGATTATTCTTTTGATTTCTGCTGTGTCTGTTGTGATTTCTCCTCTTTCATTTCTGATCCTGTTTATTTGTGCTTTCTCCCTTTTTTCCTTTGTGAGCCTATTTTGTCTACTTTCTTTATTTTTTTGAAGAACCAGCTCTTGGTTCCATTTATCTTTGGGATTTTTTTTTTTTTTAGTTTCAATTTCATTTATTTCTGCTTTGGTTTTATTATTTCTTTTCTTCTACTGGTTTTGGGGTTTTTTTTTTTTGTTCTTTTTTTAGATCTTTGAGCTTCAAGATTAGATTGTTTCTTTGAGTTCTTTCTTCTTTTTTTTTTAAAAAAAGATTTATTTATTTATTTATTTATACAAGCACTGGGCACAGTCAGAAGTGCGGGAGGGTGAGAGAATTCACCAGAGCCAGAGCGGGGAGCAGAGCAGGCAGAAGGACCGAAGCACACTGCTGAGGGGAGCAGCGGGCGGCGGGAGAGGTCTGCGCACCATGTGGGACCCTCGCTGGAGGCCTGGATCGAACCGGCGCTGCAGAGGCTGCGGGCAGCTGCACAGCGCGCGACTCAACCGCCTGCGCCACCAGGGGAGGCTCCAAATCTTGTCTTTCATCATCTAACACGCTCTAGTTCTCAGTGGAGACTTAGTGTCCAACGAATAGACTGAAGTGCGGAGAAAAGACGCCTCCTCTTCCCTCCCCTTGAGGTGGCACGACAGGCTGGGCTCCCCTCCGGGCTCCTCTTGGGCGTCCCTCTCGGGGGCGAGGCCTGCTCTGCGGGTGTCGGTGTCTGCGGCCTCGCCCTGCCCGTGGCCTGGTCTGTAAAGTCGGTCGCCTCGTCTCCGCCCCTCCTGGCTGGTCTCCTAGACCGTCTCCCACCCCCAGGCCCTGCCCCGCTTCTCTCAACCTCACGCCCCAGGTCCTGCATGGAGAGGCCGCCGACCCCGGGCCCACCTCAGAGCGGGGACGGGCGTATCTTCGGGGTCTCGCGGGTTCTGGACGACTAGGTGACTTTGGGCGCCTCTGGGGCTGCTCCCCGGGGTGGGGCACCCTGGGTGGGGCCCGGCCCGCCTGCGCCCAAGGACCCTCGGTGCGGCAGGAAGGTGGCCGACTGGTGCTGCCCAGAGCCCGTGCAGAGACTGCCCCGCCAGAGCCTCCTGTCGGGAGGGGCCCTCCTGGAGAGCCTGCGGCGTAGCGACTGATTTGGGTAACTGCGGAATCTGAACGGGACGGAGAGTCCACCGCGGCCCCGTCTCCGTGTCTTTCCCCGTGGACGCGTGCTCTGCCGCCTGCTCGGGTGTGATGCTTCGGGAACCAGGGGTAGGGAGCCTGGGGTCTTGGTTCCCACAGGTGGGTCCATGGCTGTGCTCATCCCTTCTACCACCACCTCCTGGTGTGAGCCACGTTTCTGGTCTTGTGGCGCCTCTTTCTCAGTTTTTTCTGCTCTGGACCTTGAGGCTCTCATCTTGCAGAGGGAATGATAATGGCACCAATTTGAAAGACGGCTTGGGAGTTGCTTAGAAATCATAACACACTTATCCCAGGACCCAGGCTGTGCCCCATGGTGTTCAGCCACAGGAGCTGCGAACTCACGTCCTTGATACCACGGATGCTGACACGGCTTGACGCGCGCCTGAAACCAGGAAGCATCTGCGATTTCCTTCAGGAGGGGAAGGGACAAGGCTGGTGCAAGCAGACAGTGCAGTGCTGATGACGGCTCCAAGCATGACGTCACCAGGTCACGAGCAGGTGGGGAGCCAAGTGAAATGCCTACCGCAAAGGGAAAGAAGCCAATGGGAAATTCTCTGCACGCCTGACGCCAACTCTACATGTTCTGCAGACAGCAAAGCCACACAGGCAGCAAAATGGCCCGAGGCGTCCGGGGCTGAGGGTGGGGGATCTTAGAGCAGTGTCGTGGTTCTCTGGGATGCTATGATGATGGAAATAGGATACAGACAAAGGGACAGCTAACAAGTTAACTAGCCAACCAACAAGATGACTACTTTAACTAGCTGTCTACCTAACCAGCTGACTGATGAGCTCACTCATGGATGCCAATTTGCTGAATAACTCGCTAATGTTAAACTAGCTGACTAGCTAGCTACCTAAACAACCATCTGGCTGACTGATAAATGAGGTGACTAGCAAACTCACTAGTAACATAACAGACCAGTTTAACTAGTTGATGACCCAGCTAACCTGCTAGTTACTTGGATGACTAGTAAACTAGTCACCTAGTTTGCTAAGCAGCTATCTAACTAGCTGAATAAATTAACTAGCTGGCTAACCTGCTAACTAAGTAGGTAACTAGCCGACCACCTGCTACTAGCTAACCAGTTAACTAGCTACCTCACCACCTAGTTAACTAGCTGACAAATGTGCTAACCAGAAAACGAGTCCATTAGCGAACCAGCTAACTAACTTACCAATTATTTAAAGTAGCTGAAAAACTGGCTCCAAACCTTATTCACAGGGGGGGGTCCTGCAAGCTCTGGAGGCTCTGGGTGGAATCTTCCCTCTCTCACTTCCTCCCAGCAGGCACTGCTAGCCCCACTGACCTGCCCTCTGAAATGAAAGCCACCAGAGCCTCCCTGGAGACACAAGGAGTTAAATCTCAGCATGATAAAGCAAACCACAGCCACTGCAGCACCACTTCAATCCCAGGCAGGGAGCTGACCGCACATGGCAGCAGACCTCTCCTGTCTGGCCCACTGCTCCCCGCAGCAGTGGATTACAGTGAGTCCACCTGTTCTGCTCCCCAGTCTGTCTCAGTGAATCCTCTCACCCCTGCCTCTGGCCTACACACCAGCTCTAGTATGCGCAAATAAATGAATCCCAAAAAAATAAAAAATGACCACTACTTATTAGGGTCTATTGTGCTGTAGGCCTTTAGAAATCATTTTATTTCCTTTCATAACACTGCTATAAGACAGATTTTATTAGCAACATTTTAACTGAGGACGAAATGGTGACCCAGAGAAATTACATGACACAAGACAAGCTGGGCTCTGCGATCATGCTCTGATGACCCGGGAGAGGAGGATCCCACAAATAGTCACCACCTGGCCTCTGCAGACCTGAGGTGATGTGCAGAAGTGTCTATCGGTGAGTTCTCATTGGTGAAATGGCAGAAAGCTGGTGTCTGAAGCTATTTCCCTTCAAACATGACCCTGAAGGCCATTTGTCAACACACAGCAGACACTGTGCTCAGCCAGCGTGGCTACAAGTGTCCTCTAGGGGAAGGGATGTGACTGACTTCTCGGGAAACCCAATAATGACCAAAGTATTTCTTGCTGAACACAGCAGAGAGCGTGGTGGTGTCCATCCCCTAAGGCGACAGTGATGGGTTATGGCAAACACTGATTTGAAAAACAGACGCTGCACACATTAAAAATAGATGTGACATGAGACCAGCAGCCCCCTCCTGGGGCTCTCTATAAAGGCTACACAAACCCCATCTGATGGGACACACACACCCCTTTCATCACTGCTTGTAAAAGCCAAGCTTTGGAAACATCCTGAGGGCCCAACAACAGACGAGTGGATTCAGACACGATCTGCAGACACACTGGAATACTACTTGTCTGCAAGCAGGATGAACTCTTGTTTTCTGAAAACGTGCATAGGACTGGAGGGAATTACGCAATGCAGGACACGGCAGAGTAAGTCAGGAGCTGGACACACAGACACGGAAGATGGCACACATCTGTGGACGATAAAGAGACAGAGAAAGAGCCACACAGAGCAACCCAAACAAATCCTTGACATCTGACTGCAACACTGGGGCTGCCAGAGGAGAAAGGGAGGAGCTGGGAAGAGAAAAAGGGGTGAAGAGGCAAATGGTGGAGGGTTCCTGGGGCTTTGGTCATGGACGTGGCAGGGTAACTGACAGTCGAGAGGGGACACCTGTCCTTGGGCGACCAACACAGCACTGTCGGCCGAGGACACCACTGCAAGCAAAACAAACACACAGAAGAAAAATCTGAGCAGTAAAGAAAATTCCTGAAAAGGCTCCCACACTTTGACAGAGACACCATCTGCCCTCAGTACTTTTCAACATAAGGCCGGGAACATTCCCGAGGCTGTTCCTAGCACGTCCACAGGATTCAGATGTCGAAACCTCAGAAAGGGATCGTCAGGAACTTTCAGAACAACATGGGTGATAAGTAGGCTTACGAAATATTCCAGTGAAGAAGAAAACACGAGCACATGAAGAGGATGATGTGACATGACAAAAAGGGAATGCGTCCCGGCATGCAAACTATTCCGCTGTAATAAAAACAAACATTTCAGCATCACACATGGAAGAGAGCCCGGGAAAAGCACATCACGATCCCACAAAATGCAGCACACATTTCTGAAATATCCAACGTTCTGTAGCAATAAAAGCGTGAGGGCTTCCGATTCCCAGTTAGGAGGCGGCCAAGGACAACTCTCCTTACTCGCCCAAGTCTAGGTTCCTCCAACAGCAGCCGCCTCTTCTGTTCTACGACCGATGCCAATGAGATCAAAGTCTTATTCCTGAGGTACGCGGGTGGAGAGGTGGGCGCCATGTCTACTGTGGCCCCCAGGACTGGTCCCCTGGGTCTGTCCCTAAATAAGGTGGTGACGCCATCGCCGGCAACAGGTGGGTGGAAAGGTCTGAGGATGTCAGGTACAGACCATTCACCACAGCCCCAGACTGACGGGGCCCTTCAGCCGTGGCCCGAAACATGGAGGCCCCCAAGGAGCTGTGAACACACAGAAAGCAGCAGAGACACCAGCAGACAGGAGGACCACTTCTTGAAACAGGGGCGCACAGCACTCTGAGGCCAGAGAGCCGCCTAAAAGGCCCAAAACCACAACCAAGGGCTGTAGCAACACAACACCCACACAGCAGGGGCCTACGGGCTACAGCCTGACACAGGACAGCGCCCGATGAGAGGACAGGTCACTGTCCGTGGGTTCTCACCCGCGCGCACAATTGCCAGAGACCTCAGGCTCCAGGAGCCACCACCATGGGGTTTATCTTACAAACAGGGGAAACGAGCTCACTGTAGCCACAGGTGGTGGCTGCTCACCCAGGTACCATCAGTGATGGCCACCTCCGGTCACCAGGAGGCCTGGACAGCACTGGCCAGTAATGATGGCCACTACTGGTCCACAGAGGCAGTGTCAGAGACATCCCAGTGTTCACAGCGCTTTGTGAGCGAGCTGTTGAGTTACACCAGCAACACGCAGCTCCTTGAGACACCAGGCCCAGGGCCTCTGGGCTCCTCACAGGCCAGGTCAGAGACAGGCCCCAGGCCCCATGTGTGAGCGAGTCCTTGGCCGCTCTTCCCTCCTCGGAGGGCGGCTGCTGGATGCTGCTTTTCTTCTTTCTTCCGAGGCCAGGAATGGAGTCTTCCCCTTCTTCCTTCTTCCTTCCGGGGGTGGCGTCGTCTCTCTTCTTCAGGGATAAAGTCATCTCTGCTTCCCTCGGGGGCTCTCCCAGCTCCCTCTGACCCTGGCTTACATCATCTCTCGGGGTGCGCCCCCACAAGTCTGACTGGGCCCTGTAGCACCAATCAGCTCAAGGCTCGCACCTGATTGGCCCATTGCAAACGGCAGTTACTGGGCTCTGAGGAGCAACTGGCACCACCGACCTGGCAGGAGTTGCGGGGTGAGAGGACACCCACGCTCCTGCCGGCTCCCACAGCTGAGGCAGCTGGTTCTAGTCACATTCTGAGGAGACTGTGAAGTTAGCCGACCAGATTTGGCACCGACCTGGAGCTACAGAACTCTGCACCATTAAGGAGATAGAACCTGGGGACTAACCTGCTGATGCTGCTGCCCTCACCACAGCACGGAGGGCACAGAGGACACCAAAGGTGCAGTGGAGGCCCAGCACATAAGTGACTTACAAAGGAGAATGTTTCAAAGAAGGATCGTTTGACAAACACAAGACTATAAATGGATGAAAAAGGAACATACCCAACACAAGAAACTGAAAGAGCCTAGCTTGACATAATAAAGGTCCCTGTGAAAAAATCCACAGCAGACACTCAATTGTGGGGAAAAAAAGACACCTTTATTCTGTCAGATGAAAAAGTTACTATTACCATTTCTATTTCACACAGTAGAAGTCAGTAAGTAAAACTATCCCATGATAGGGGCCTCCCTGGTGGTGCAAGAGTTTAAGTCTCAGCACTACAAAGCTAGCCACAGCAGCACAAGTTCAATCCGCGGCCAGGGAGCCACCCAATTGGCGCAGCAGAGAGAGCTTGTCTTGCCTGCTGCTCCCCTCAGCAGTGTATTTCAGTAGATCAGACTGATCTGCTCCCTACTCTGTCTCTGGTGATTCCTCTCACCCCCCACACTTCTGGCCTGTACCCCAGTTCTGGTATGCATAAATAACTAAAACTTTTTTTAAGGATTTATTTATTTATGCATACAGGAACTGGGGTACAGGCCAGAGGTGTGGGGGGTGAGAGGATTCACCAGAGACAGAGTGGGGAACAGAACAGGCAGACCAACTGACATATACCGCTGAGGGGAGCAATGGGCAAGTCAGGAGAGGTCTGCTGCGCCACGAGGGTTGCTTCCTGGCTGGCAGGGGATCGAACTCGTGCTGCAGAGGCTGCAGATAGTTTCACAGTGCTGCGCTTACCTTAACCCCTTGCACCACCAAGGAGGTCCAAATAAATAAAACTTTGGGAAAAAAAAAAAAAAACTACCCCACGCTACATAAAACAAACTGCATCCACAGCTACATGGACAGCAGGAACAAAACCTGTGCTGGAGGTGGCACAATGTTACATTCAGGGAGAAAGTGATACACTCACTGTGAAAGATTGTCATTTGTCATCAGAGACAAAGCAGAGCTCGTCCTCTCTAAATAAAAACAGGAAAGGCGGAAAATATAGTGAGACTTACTGACTTATAAAATAAGTATTTGAGATTCAATGATACCACAATTCTGACGCAACTTGAGAAAAAAGAATAAGTTTTGTCTGTAATAAATGTGACTCAAAAAACACCTCCTCTCATTCTCATACATGTGGAGTGTTGACTAATTACCAGATTCACTGTTGCTGTAACTGCTGTGACCTAACAACTTCAGAAAAGCACAAATCTGACACAGACCCAATCAGAATGAGAAACTGCGCCGGCCACGCACACACAGCAGGATCTGAAGGCACTGACTCCTGGGATGGCTGCTGGGGAATCACACATCTCAGGAGGCACAATGGACACAAGCGAATGAACGTGACTACCGCTCCAACGAAAGCAAGGCCATCTCAAAAGACACAGAAAAAACAATCGACAGCATCTTACCTCCACTCCTGAAACAGAGCTCAACATGCCAGGTACAGAAGGAAAATACCTCAGCGCAATAAAGGCCGAGCATGACCAACCCACACTCAGCATCGCTCTGTTGCCCATCGGGTGGGTTCTTGAGTCCCAGAGACTGAGGAATAATCACTGACACACCGGACTGAAGATTAGCAAGCAATAAGCAAGAGACTCCTGGCAGCAGGAGGTGGTGCAAGGGAGGAGCCTGTTACTGTTGGGGGTAGGTTTCCTTCATCATCTCTCATGGGGACACTCCCCAAGCTGGTGCTTTTCCACTGCCACCCTCTGCCTCATTGCCCGGCTTGGCCACCTAGAAGTGTGAAGCCACCACGAGCTGCTTTGTGCCTCCACATGCCTCTTGTGCTTACCAGCCCCTGCTTGCTTGCTCGGTGCCCAGCAGCCTCTGCCTGTCAGCTTTCAGCTCCCTCGAGCACCAGCCTCAGCCTGCGATCTTACAACCAGCCCTTGCCAGCAGCTTGCAGCCAGCTCCTGCAGGCCAGCTCTCCGCCAGCCAGAGCTCTGCCCCCTCAACTCCATGGGGAAAAACTGAAAGATTTTATTTTAGATCAGAAATAAAACAAGGATGTTCATCTCACCCAGGTATTCAATGAAGAACTGGAAGTCCAACCTGAAGCAGGACCTAGTGACAGTCATGAAAAAGCAAAGGGGAAGGAGGAAGTAACACTGTAACAATGTTCGCTGGCAGATTAGACACAGGACATCACAAAGACGCCAGCAAGAAGTGATTAGAAATAATACATGAAGCCAGGAAAGGGAAGTCTACAGAATGAACATGCAGAGATCGTGCACATTTCCATGCACAATAAACAATCTAGTGAAAGAGAAATCGGGAAAATCCCATCTCACTCCAAAATAATTAAATACCTAGGAATGAATTTAGCCAAGAGAGTGAAACGCCTTTACTCTACTCAACACCATTTCCACTGAAGGGCATATTCCCAAACCCGGTTATGAAGCCAGCCTTCCCACTCCTGGGAGAACGCAGAAGACACAGCCCTGAAGGACAAGAGACCTTGATTTATTTTTTAAAAAGCAAAAAAAAAAAATTGTGAGTCCGTCCAAGTGTTCAACTGTAAATGAATGAAAAGGGAGAGATGAGACACTGGTTATCTCTGAGGTGAAAGACCAAGACTGTTTAACAGGATACTTGTAATGAAAAATACACCCTACTGTCTCCATAACTCTCAGGAAAAAGAGTCATTAAGAGAGTATAGACACAACTCACGCGCGGAAGAGAAAGCAAACAGTGAAGGCATCACAGCACACGCATGACCGAGCACTCCGCTGGAAAGTACGGGGGAACTGCTGTGACTGTCTCCCATGGGAAAGTCATGGTGAGCTAGAAGCGAACGGAGCAAATGTTCATGGGAACATGAATAAGGAGGGGAAGACGCTGCCTCAGGAGTTACGGGGGCTGGGGGGGGTTAATCATTCCTGACAGGCTCCCCAGTGATGTGATGGGCGTATCTCTCCAGTCCCGTGTGTCTTAAATAAAAGCAATAGCAATAGAACAGCAAAGTAACAGAACTTGAAGTAAAAAGTTCATGGCAAATGCAGTTCCTCACATTGTATCAGGGTCAAAATGGCAAATATTACCCTTTTTTTGAACAGTTGTTATATACTAGATATTACTGGACTAGGTTTTAATGAATACAATTTTTTTAAAGATTTATTTATTTGGGGCCTCCCTGGTGGCGCAAGGGATTAACACCCAACCTGTGAAGCTATCCACAGCCACTGCAGCACGAGTTCGATCCCCGGCCAGGGGATCCCCTTTGGCCATCGGGGAGGACCCCAAAAATGTTTGGAAAAAACTAATATTCATCCTATCAGAATATTTAAACACCAATAAACTGTAGAAGTTGGGTTTTTCCCAGTTTATCAGAAAGAGTATACACAGATAAATGTCCTGACAACCTTAAAAGAATGTACACAGCAGGTTCTGAACTAAGTGGAAACATACTAACAGTTAACAGCAGATAATGCAGAAAACACAAATACTACACTGATGCTAGATATTAGTGAAAGAGAAACCATGGACATTTTCATTATCATTGAAATTAGGAATTTTTCAATTGAGGAAGTCACAAACACATACATACGGACATGCCTATTACAAAGCACTATGGAAACAAACATGGAAAGTGACATGAACTAATTAAAGTAATTTCCTACCATTGTTTATACTAGAATTTTTTATTTATACTATGAACTGAGCTATATTTCAGAATCTTATGCACCAGAATACATACTATGTATATGATGACGGTTCTCTTTTCATAAACTAGAGATCACAAAGAACAGTATGTCTGATGTGACTGGAATGAAATGGAGACTTACAGGCAGAGGCCTCGCTGATTCAGAACCTCCTCTTGTAAAAGCCGACACGTCCAAGGAGACTTCCCTTCCCAGAGAACACTTCACACAGTGACAAACTCAGGGGAAAGGAAACTTTCAAATGAAACATTAATTACCTAAGTCACTTAGTTGCTCCCCAAAGTCATCATTCCCAGCAGCGGGAGCAATCATGAGGCAGAGAGCACAGGAGCCAAGTTCACTCAGAAGACTAAGGGCAGCTACCACGGGACAGATGCTCTCAGGGCTGACATGCCTTGGAGCCTGTCACTATGCTGACCCAGAGGGCTGAAAGGCTAAATTAGGTATGAAGCTGATCTGAGACAAGAATACTTTCATGCAGATGTCAGGCCACATATATGCCTCACCCTGTAATCTTTAGAGATTTCTTTAGTTTCTCTTGAGCAAATCCTTTCTTACCTACACATCTGTGGATCATCCAGGACAACAAATTCTGGTATATTTTGCATTTTCTTTTTTTCTATCTATATTTATGCATTTATTCATTATTACTTTTCAAATTTTGTGTAGAAGATCTGGGGTGTAAGCCACAGTTGCAGGGGGTGAGAGGATGCACTGGCAACAGAGTCAGGAACAGAACACATGGAGTGACTAAAAGAAACTGCTAAACAGAGCAACAGGCGAGACAGGAGAGGTCTGCTCTGCCATATGTGGGGCAGCTCCCTGTCAGGGATCATTTCAGGTCACAGCAGCGACAGAGCTGAGACTTAACTCCTAGGCCACCAGGAAGGCCCTAGATGGCGTTTCTTCCTCAGAGACAAGACATTCATGGCTCCCTGAGTCACACAGCATAAGGCAGATGTAGCAGAAGAAGGACTGAAAAAGAACTATCGTTTTGCTGTGAAGAACAGCCAGGGTAAAACCAAATGGAGGCAGAAATCAGTTAGGCTTCCTTCCAGCTACTCTAGTCAGATGAACTGACTTCAAAGATCACACTCAGCACACAGCAGTGAAATGGAACCTCAGAATAAATCTCTGAGGCAAGATTATATTGTCATGGACCCTTCTTGCTCCTCTAGGGTCGCTTGCAAATCCTCACAGGCCTCTCAAATGTGATGAGTCCTGTCCCTGAATCACCCCAGAGTTTCCATGATGTTCTTCTGCTCTAAAATATGGGTGTGGCTTCAATTCAATGGTGTGGATTATAATGTATCAAAATCCCCAAAAGGTCCTAAAAGGATGCAAATCCATCACATAGAAAAGCTTTAGAAAGAGCTCCCATGAAAATATTCTTCCTAGGGCCTCCCCTGGTGGCGCATCGTTTGAGCACTCTGCTGCGAAGCTGCCCGCAGCCTCTGCAGTGCCGGTTCGATCCCTGGCCGCTCGCGAGGGTCCCACATGGCGCGCAGACCACTCCTGCCGCCCGCTGCACCCCTCAGCAGTGTACTTTGGTCCTTCTGCCTGTTCTGCTCCCCGCTCTGGCTCTGGTGAATCCTCTCACCCTCCTGCGCTTCTGACTGTACCCAGTGCTTGTATAAACAAACAAACAAAAAAATAAATAGATAAATAGATAAATAAATAAATAAATAAAAAGAGAAGATATTCTTCCTTGGCAGAAAGTCAGACTAAAGAAACTACAGTTGAGCCTGGAGCAGCGTGGGTGCTGGGGCACTAATCCCCTGGCCACGCAGTTGAACAATCCACTTGAGTTAACCTTTTTGAGTTAAGCTCCACACGCTGAACTCAGAAAGTAGCGTGATACCTATATTATAAACTATATTCTAATAGAAACTAGGGGAAAATAAAATGTCAGTAAAATGATAAACAAAACAGGTTAATAGGACCATGTCATACTCTTCAACCTCATAACCTTACATGGTCTGTCTATAAGTGGAACCATCTCATAGAACCATAGCAATATTTTCTTATATGGATAAAATTTTGCATTTTGAGTAAGTGCAAGGGTTTGGACCGCCTGTCGAGTTACCGCTATGGTTTTAGAATATTTTTGTTTTCATTGGTCCTTAAGCTAAATACCCTCTTCTAAAAGGTCGTAGCACACCTACAGACCTCAATCCACAGTAGACATCAAACAGTTCAACATTGTGAGACCTCCCTGGTGGTGCAGGGGTTTAGTCTCAACTCTATCAAGCTGTTACCAGCCACTGTGGTGTAAGTTTAATCCTGGCCAGGGAGCTGACCCACACAGCACAGCAGACCTCTCCTGTCTCTCATGCTGCTCCCCCTCAGCAGTGTATTTCAGTAGATCTGCCTGTTCTGCTTCAACAATGTCTCTCATCTACCTATAACTCTGGCCTAGATCCTGGTTTTTCTATGCATAAATATACAGAAGAAAATCTTAAAAAACAACAACAACAACAACAAACAGTTCAACATTTTAATAACATGACATTGGGTGTGGAGAGTAATTCCAGCATGACTGGTGACACTTTGTCTAGTCCCATGGCACTACAGAGGCTGACAGCACTGGACAGAACACTATGGTCAATTTAGAAGAGCCCCAGAGAACACTGATCAATGCAACATGAAAGGTACCAGGTAGACAAACAGCAGCCATGGGCATGAAGAGCAACATCCAGCAACCACAGAGGATACTAGAAGAATAGCAACAGGAACAGCTACATAACAACTGCAAAAACTTGGAGAAAAGAATGAACTAGATAATTTTATGCAACAATGATTCAAGCTGCATGTTTGTTCACAGTGCTCTCAACCAAAGGGTGTATTATGTTAAATTTTAATGATTTTTAGATTTATTTATTTATTTATACAAGCACTGGGTACAGTCAGAGCGTGGGAGGGTAAGAGAATTCACCAGACCCAGAGTGGGGAGCAGAACAGGCAGACTGAAATACACTGCTGAGGGGAGCAGTGGGCACGGCAGGAGAGGTCTGCGTGCCATGCGGGGCCCTCGCTGGCGGCCGGGGATCAAACCGGTGCTGCAGAGGCTGTGGGCTGCCTCACAGCCTAGCCCTCAATCGCTGTGCCACCAGGGGAGGCCCAAGTTTTAATGATTTTTAACATTCTATAAAAGTGTATGCCTGTTTTATGACAGTAAACAGACTACAGGCTATGTATGTTTCATGCACTGATGATACACTGAAGTTTCCCTTAAAACATTTTTTTTAAAGATTTATTTTTATTTATAAAATAGCCAGGGTACAGGCCAGATTCGCAGGAGGGTGAGAGGATTCACCAGAGACAGAGCAGAGAACAGAACAGGCCAACTGACAAAATACACTGCTGAGGGGAGCAGCGGGCGAGACAGGAGAGGCCTGTCATGCCTGTGGGATTCTCCCTGGCCTGCCAGGAATCCAACCAGTGCTATTAGAGGCTGCGGACAGCTTCACAGCGCTGCGCTCAACTGCCTGCGCCACCAAGGAGGCCCCTCCCTTAAAACTTTTTTGACGACATAGGAGGCAAAGTTGGTGAGTCATAAAAAGTCACAAATGTGGGCCTCCCTGGTGGTGCGGGGGTTTAAGTCAGTGCTATCAAGCTATTGCCAGCCACTGTAGCACGAGTTCTATCCCAGGCAGGCCAGGGAGCAACCCACATGGTGCAGCAGACCTCTCCTTCCTCACCCACTGCTCCCCTCAGCAGTGTATTTTAGGGGATCTGCCTATTCTATTCCCCACTCTCTCTGGTGAATCTTCTCACACCTCCACCCCGGAATTCTGGCTTACACGTTAGTTCTTGTAGGAATAAATAAGTAAATTTTCCGGGGATGGAACTGGCGCTGCAGAGGCTGCAGGCAGCTTCATAGCCCAGCGCTCAACCGCTGCGCCACCAGGGGAGGCCCAATAAATCAATCTTTAAAAAAAAGTCACAGGCCTCCCCTGGTGGCGCAGGCGGTTGAGCGCCATGCTATGAAGCTGTCCTCAGCCTCTGCAGCACCAGTTCGATGCCGGGGGCGAGGGTCCCACATGGCGTGGCAGACCTCTCCTGTCGTGCCCGCTGCTCCCCTCAGCAGTGTATTTCAGTAAATCTGCCTGCTCTGTCTCTGGTGAATCCTCTCACCCTCCCACTGTACCCCAGTTCTTGTATAAATAAATATATAAATCCTAAAAAAGTCACAAATGTCCAAATTTTAAAATCTGTACAATGAAAACATCAGCGTGTAAATGGACCTGCACAGCTGAAACCTACATTAGTCACAGGGCAAGTGTGCTTCCCTACAAAAACAAACCACAGCTCTAGGAAGGGAAAAAAGTGGGGGACAGAGAGCACAGTCACGCATTAAGGAGTAATTCCCAGCATACTGCACCTGAACCGAGGAACTGACATAGCCCGCCCAAGTCAAAGTTCCCAGGACCACTCAGCACTAAGTGCCTCCCACCCACCATCTCCCTTGAATGGACGGTCTGTTCACCTTTTATCTCTGTGCCATTACCCTCAAGGGTCAGGAGACAGTAAAAGTCACATGTTCATTTCAAAGTGTCCTGATTCAGGGTGCACACAGTCACTAGAAACCTACACTGTGCTCAGTGGAGAGTGGGGAAGGATTTTCTAGGATGAAAATGTGGTAGATGGTAAGAAATGATAAGTGTGTCAACAAGCTCAGACTATTTCCTGCTATCAGGAATCAGATCATTTGCCAGAAAGCAGGGAAATGCAGCTGATTCTGTCCTCTGGGTCAAAGTCCACAATCACCAGTTCTCAGGAGTCCGAAAACTCCTTCTTTTCTTGCTGGTTCCACAGTATAACTGCACCTGGTCCCATCTAAATTGTGTTGGTCCAGTTCACTGCTCTCAGGTAGACCGGTTCAAATGGCACAGGTAAGAGTTCCTGTCCAATGGCTCCCCAGCGCCACCGCAGGACAAACTTCAGACTTTTCCTCTCTCATCTGTATGTTCAGAGTCCTCAGGTCAGGTAATGACCAGGGGCGCTTTGTTGTGATCAAAGGTTTCAAAAATAGGGACAGCAGACCAGTGCTGCTCCACTGGGCATGAAGTAACCTCTAAGGGGCATTTTTTTAAAGGATGTATTTATGTGAGCATCTATTGCTATATATTTTCCTCTTATTACTGCTTTTGCTGCATCCCATACATTTAGGAAATTGGTGTCCTCCTTGTCATTCAATTCAAAGAATTTTTTAATTTCTTCTTTTATCTCCTCGTTAGTCCAGTGGACTTCCAGTAGTGTGGGTTTCAATCTCCACGAGGTAGGAGAATACCTTGCCTTCTCTTTATGGTTTATTTCTAGTTTGATGCCTTCATGGTCAGAAAAGATGGTTGGTATGATTTCAATCTTGGTGTATCTGTTGATGTTTGTCTTGTGCCCCAGTATATGATCGATCCTAGAGAATGATCCGTGTGCGCTTGAGAAAAATGTATACTCAGATTTTTTTGGGTTTAGTGTTCTATATATGTCTGTTAAGCCTAAGCACTCTAGATCCTTATTTAGAGCTTTAGTGTCTTTACTTATTTTTTGTCTTGTTGATCTATCCATTGTTGATAGTGGTGTGTTGAAGTCTCCCACTACGTATGTGTTTTCTCTGATGTCTGTTTTCAGAGATGCCAATAGTTGTCTGATATATTTTGGTGCTCCTTCGTTTGGTGAATATATGTTAATGAGTGTTATTTCTTCTTGAAGTATTATCCCCTTGATCATAATGTAATGACCACTGGGGTCTCTTTTTATCTTTTTAAGTTTGAAATCTGTTTTATCTGATATGAGTATAGCTGTTCCTGCCTTCTTTTTTGGTCCATTTGCTTGTAGAATTGTTTTCCATCCTTTAACTTTGAGTCTATTTTTATCTTTTGCAGCTAAATGTGTTTCCTGGAGACAGCAAAAGGTTGGGTTTTGTTTCTTAATCCAGCCTGCAACTCTGTGTCTTTTTATTGGAGAGTTTAGTCCATTTACATTTAGAGTTAGTATTGATATGTTAGCATCTGTATTTGCCATTGTGTTTGTCTTTCCTTTGATTTTATTTATTTATTCTTTTAATAACTTTCTTTGGCCTTCTTTTGTTGTTATTCGTCCCTCTGAGGTTCTGGCTTTAGGACTCCTTGTAGTATTTTTTGGAGTGGGGGTTTAGTCACAATGAAATTCCGGAGTTTCTGTTTGTCTGGGAAGGTCCATATTCTTTCTTCAAAGAGGAAGGAGAGCTTTGCGGGATAGAGTATTCTTGGTTGGCATCTGTTTTCTTGGAGTCTGTTGACTATGTCCCTCCACTCTCTCCTTGCCCGTAGTGTTTCTTCAGAGAAGTCTGGATTGGTTTCCCTTTGAATGTTATCTGTTTCTTCCCTCTTGTTAGTTTCATTATTTTTTCTTTGTCTTGGATTCTTGGGAGCTTTACTATTATGTGTCTTGCTGTATTTTTCCTTTCGTCATGGAAGTTTGGTGTTCTTCTTGCTTCTTGTATATCAATTTTCAGATCCTTCTTAGCGTTTGGGAAGTTCTCTTCAATTATATCCATGAATATTTTCTCTGTTCCTACATCTCTCTCCTCTCCTTCTGGGATTCCTATAACTCTTATATTTCCTTTCCTCATGGAGTCAGATAGTTCCCGAAGTCTTTCTTTGGTCTTTTACCCTCGTACTTCTCCTTCCTTTTCTGTTTTAGTTCTTTTTATTTCTGTGTCTTCAAGAGTACTTATTCGTTCTTCCATTTCATCTATTCTGCTTTCACTGCTTTTCCCAGAGTTCTTTAGCGTCTCCATTAATTCTTTGATCTCCTGCATTTCTTTTACTTCCCTCTTTAGGGACTCAATTTCATTCTTCTGGTCATTAATTATTTTCCCCTTATCATTGTTTTCCTTTATGACTTCTGTCAGATTTTTGATCACAGCAATTTTAAATTCTCTATCTGGAAGGTTCAGAAGTTCTTCCAAGTTACTGTCATTGCAATCTGGTAGATGGTTTTCTTTTTGTGGTGTGCTATTTTGCTGAGGAGTTGCTGGGTTGCATGTTGTTTTTCTACTCCCTACTGCCTGTTTTCTAATTTGCCGTATTCCTTGTGACACTGTGTTGCTGGTACTGGCCGGCATCTTGGGCGACCTTCCCAGCTCACAAATTCCTACAACTCTAAAATCACCCAAAGCTAGATAAAGAAAAATAGAACACCTAAACAGACCAATTACAATTAGCGAAATTGAAATGGTAATCAAAAACCTCCCCAAAAACAAAAGCCCAGGACCTGATGGATTTACAAATGAATTCTACCAAACATTCAGAGACGAATTGGTACCTATCCTTCACAAACTCTGCCAAAAAATTGAGAAGGAAGGGATAATACCTAACACGTTCTATGAAGCCAACATTACACTAATACCAAAACCGAACAAGGACAACACAAAAAAAGAAAACTATAGGCCAATCTCCCTAATGAACACTGATGCAAAAATCCTCAATAAAATTTTAGCTATCAGAATCCAACAGTGTATCCATAAGGTAATTCACCACGACCAAGTAGGATTCATTCTAGGGACACAAGGATGGTTTAACATCCGAAAATCAATCAACGTTATCCAACACATCAACAAAAAGAAATATAAAAACCATATGATAATATCAATAGATGCTGAGAAAGCTTTCGACAAAGTGCAACACCCATTCATGATAAAAGCCCTTGAAATTCTTGGGATACAAGGAACGTACCTCAACATCATAAAGGCCATCTATGACAAGCCAACAGCCAGTATCATTCTCAATGGTGAAAAGCTGAAAGCAATTCCATTAAGATCTGGAACAAGACAAGGATGTCTACTTTCACCACTGCTTTTCAATATACTGGAAGTCCTAGCCAGAGCAATAGGACAAGAGAAAGACATCCAAGGAATCCAAACAGGAAAAGAAGAAGTCAAACTATCACTCTTTGCAGATGATATGATAATATACATAGAGAACCCCAAAAACTCCACAGAAAAACTAATTCAACTCATCAATCAGTTCAGTAAAGTGGCAGGATACAAAATCAACACGCAAAAGTCAGTAGCCTTCCTATATACAAACAATAAATCTGAAGAAGAAGAAATCAAAAAAAACATCCCTTTTATTATTGAAACAAAAAAAATCAAATATTTGGGAATAAATCTAACAAAAGAGGTAAAGGACCTATACAAAGAAAACTATAAAACACTGTTAAAAGAAATAGAAGACACAAAGAAATGGAAAGACATCCCCTGCTCATGGATTGGGAGAATAAACATTATTAAAATGGCCATCCTACCAAAAGCAATATACAGATTCAATGCTATTCCAATCAAAATTTCAATGTCATTCTTCAAAGAAATAGAACAATTATTGATGAAATTCATATGGAATCACAAAAAACCCCGAATAGCCAAAGCTCTCCTGAAAAAAAAAAGAAGGGAATGGAGGCATCACACTCCCAGACTTTAAACTCTACTACAAAGCCATAATCATCAAAACTGCATGGTATTGGAACAAGAACAGACATACAGACCAATGGAATCAAATAGAAAATCCAGAAATAAACCCACAGATTTATGGTCAACTAATCTTTGACAAAGGAGCAAAGACTATGCATTGGAGCAAAGAAAGTTTGTTCAATAAATGGTGCTGGGAAAACTGGGTTGCTACATGCAAAAGAATGAAGCTTGACCACTACCTCACACCATATACAAAAATCAACTCAAAATGGATTAAAGAACTAGACATAAGACCTGAAACCATAAAATACATAGAAGGAAATATAGGCGAAACACTACGTGATTTGCATATCAAAGACATCTTTACAGACACATCACCCAAAGCAGTGATAGTGAAGGAAAAGATCAACAGCTGGGACTACATCAAATTAAAGAGCTTCTGCACAGCAAAAGAGACAATAACAAAAACAAAGAGAAACCCCACTAACTGGGAGAAAATTTTTGCACCCAACACTAATGATAAAGGACTGATCACAAAAATCTGCAAAGAGCTGATGAGACTCAACAACAACAAAGAAAATAATCCAGTCAAAAAATGGACAGAGGAACTAAAAAGAAACTTCTCTGAAGAGGAAATGTGAATGGCCAACAGGCATATGAAAAAATGTTCAACATCACTTGTCATCAGGGAAATGCAAATCAAAACTACCATGAGATACCATCTTACACCAGTGAGAATGGCACATATTAAAAAAACTAGCAACAACAAATGTTGGCGAGGGTGTGGAGAAAAAGGAACTCTTCTGCACTGTTGGTGGGAGTGCAAACTGGTCCAACCACTATGGAGAGCTGTGTGGAGATTTCTGGACCTACTAAACATAGAGCTTCCACAGGATCCAGCAATTCCACTCCTAGGTATTTACCCAAAGAACACAGAAACATCAATTCCAAAGAACACCTGCACCCCTATGTTTATAGCAGCACTGTTTACAATAGCTAAGCTTTGGAAACAGCCCAAATGCCCAAAAATAGATGACTGGATCAAGAAGATGTGGTACATATATACCATGGAATATTACTCAGCATTCAAAAAAGATAAACACATGCAATTTGCAGCAACATGGATGACGCTGGAAGGGATCATGCTCAGTGAAATAAGCCAAAAAGAAAAAGAAAAATACCGGATGGTCTCACTCATAGCAGGGATCTAGAAAACTTAAATAAGGGACCAGGAAAATGAATAACTATAAGAAAGTGAAAATCAAAATCAACAAAAACTATGAACCAGAGACACTTTTTGGGGGGTGGGGGGCGGAGGGGAGGGATTGGGGTCAGAATGGGGGGATTGCAATTGTATGGGGAATATAAAAATAAAATTTATTAATTAAAAAAAATAAAAAAATAAAGGATGTATTTATTTATGCATACAAGAGCTGGGGTACAAGCCAGAGGTGTGGTGTGTGTGTGTGTGTGTGTGTGTGTGTGTGTGTGTGTGTTTGAGAGAGAGAGAGGATTCACCAGAGACAGAGTGGGGAGCAGAACAGGCAGACGGACTGAAATACACTGCTGAGGGGAGCAGCGGGTAGACAGGAGAGGGCTGCACCTTGGGGGTCACCTCTGGCCAGAGATCGAGTTGTGCTGCAGTGGCTGTGGATAGCTTCCTAGATTGTGTCTTAACCCCTTGCACCACCAGGGAGGCCCCTCTAAGGGGCATTCTTTAAGGATACTCTGGAATTAGGGTAGAGTAATTGTCGCCTTTTCTTTTCATTGGAACATGAAACTATTTCTGTTTTTCCACTGAGTGACTTAGAATAAAAGGAAACAAAATGCCGTCATTCCTGTGTGAATTCTGGGAAAGGCCTGGTAAGTTTCACAGAAGTCAGACTGACAAGGCAAACTGGTTAGAATGGACTGACAGGAAGAGAAACACCACAAGGCAAGTTTCAACAAAGCACATACCTCTTCTTCAAGGAAACAACAAAGAGAGCTCAGGAGAGTTTGGGAAACTCTTCCCCCCAATCAATCCCTTTCCTCCATCATGTCACCGTCTTCCCCCTTTAGTGCCTTTAGCAAACCTGGGAAACAGATGCCCTTCAGAGCACAGGGAAGGAGAGCTGGGAAGAAGCACAACTTTTTGGGTGCAGTTTAAATAGAAATAATGATCCTTGTTTGTGCTGACATCCTCCTGGGCTGGGTTCAGTATAGGACAACGAGGCAGGGAAATGCACGTGGTCTGCCCAACAGCATCAAAATGCTGTGTAAATATGTGAACAGTCTCCACCAGTATTACGCTGCTCTTAAAATTTCTAGGATCACTGAAGTCTGACTTCCTTAGAAAGTATTCCCAGCTCACTAGCCCCACAGGGTTTCTCCCCTGTGTGAATACCCCGATGCCGTGAGAGCTCCCTCTGGCAGAAAGTGACCCTTCAGCACTGACAGTCACAGGGCTTCTCTCCTCTGTGAGTTCTCTGCTATCCAGAGATATGGAATTTATAGCAAAAAGCTTTACTACATTCTGGATATTCACAGTGTAGCTCTCCTTTGAGTTCCCTAGAGAGGACTAAATTGAGGATTCCCTACACTCTAGACACTGCAAAGAAGCTATGAAGTGTGAATTGTCTGATGTACACTAAGGACTTACTTCTGAGATAGATTTCCCACACGCTTGGCATTCATGCGGTCTCTCCCCTGTGAGAATTCTCTGATGGTCAGCGAGGTCCAACTTCAGGAGAAACTTTTCCTATACTCTGGACATTCATAGAGTTTATTGTAGTGCAACATCTCAGATGTACAGTGAGGGCTGATTTCCAGAAGGAAGTTTGACTACAGTTGTGTCATTCACAGGATTGCTCTCCAGTGCGCATTCTGCGATGGTGAGGGATGACTTACAGGGGAAATTTTTTCCACTGTCTTGACATTCACAGGGGTTCTCGCCAGTGTGTGCCATCTGATGTTTGTAGGGGCCTGACTTGTGGAAGAAAGCCTTCCTACACTGACAGTGATAGGCTTTCCCCACTGTATGCATTCTCCCCACTGTATGAATTAACAGATTTTCTAATGCCAAACTAGGTTGACAAGGAAGTAGTAAAACTTATTTCATATTTTTTTTCTTCAATTCATAAATATTTGGTAAACATGTTCATTTAAATGTAGATATCCATTTCATTCAGAAGCATTTAACCTAACACTCTGCCTCTATACCTTCTTTCTTACAATGATTCTGTACAACTTGTGATGGTATTTATTGAAACCTCAAGCTTTGTGGATGTCACGGTTTTCCTACAAAACCTACTGATTGGAGGTAATGCAGGGTCATTTTTTAGTCACTTTAAGAGTCTTGTTACAGACAAGGATCCCACATCTACATTCCTTTCTTTTTATTTCTCCATTGGCACAGTCGACAGTCATATGTTGGTGTTTTCAAAGGCATGTACTCTCCTCCACGTCAAGAAAGAGACATTTGGGCCTCCCCGATGGCGCAGCGGTTGAGCTCTGGGCTGCAAAGCTGCTCACAGCATCTGCAGCACTGGTTCGATCCCTGGAGGGCCAGTGAGGGTCCCACATGGCCTGCAGACCTCTCCTACCGCCCGTCGCTCCCCTCAGCAGTGTACTTCCTCAGTCTGCCTGTTCTGTTCCCAGCTCTGGCTCTGGTGAATTCTCTCACCCTCCCATGCTTCTGAATGTACCCAGTGCTTGTATAAATAAATAAATATTTTAAAAAAGAGGGCCCTTTCTGTCAAATTTTTTTAATGTTTTTAAGATCAGAGGTATCAGGGGGGGTGAGAGGATTCACCAGAGACAGAATGGGGAGAAGAACGGACAGCTATTACTGAAATACAGTGGTAAGGGAGTAGCAGAGGACACAAGAGAGGTTGCTGTGCCAGGTTAGCTCTCTGCTGGGTCATGAACTCAGGCTGTTGCAGTGACAGCAGCAAGACTTGACCCCAACACCACCAAAGAGACCCTCTTTAATTCATAATTAAATATGATATCACATGTTTCTCAGAGTTGTAACAGGCATGCACTGACTGACCTGAGAGTTTCTGGTTCGGGGTTTCTTCCATATTCCATGGCTGTGCCCTCTGCTCCCAGCAGAGGATCGTTAACACAATGCATATTCACATATGCATTGATTAGGACTTTCAACAAATACTCTCCATTTCTTGTGACAAAAAAAAAGGGTTAAGAGGATTTTTCCTTAACATTCAGTATCCTTGACACAGGCACAGGTGACACTGACATTCACAGAGACAAGGAATAACAAAGATTCTCAGTTACTCCTTATTCACAAAGGGTTAGGATAACTCTATACAACAGAAAAAAGAAATCATAAGTAAAAGCAGTCATAAGTAGTTACAATTCATCCTTTTAAGATTTTGAAAATCACATTAAAGCTACTCTAAAGAGGAAAATTCAATGAGCAGAGTATAAAATAATATAAAGTCTTCACATACACGGGAGATCCAGGACAGTAGCAATCAGAGAAGGAAACACTGAGCAATATATATAACATGACCAAGGACAGAGAATGAGCAGGAAAAAAATAAAACATGAGGATTAAAAAGAAATTAAACAGATGGACAGACAGAACAGCGTGGTATGTAATTCCTTTCTCACCCACACAACCCCCCTCCCCCACCTGTCCTACCTGCCTAACTGTATCAAAATGCAACTGATTTGGCGCATCGGTTGAGCACCGGGCTGTGAAGCTACCCACAGCATCTGTAGGGCCGGTTCAATCCCCGAACACCAGCGAAGGTCCCACATGGCGCCCAGACCGCTCTGCCCACTGCTCCTCTCAGCAGTGTATTTCGTCAGTCTGCCTGTTCTGTTCCCTGCTCTGGCTCTGGTGGATTCTCTCACCCTCCCGTGCTTCTGACTATACCCAGTGTTTGTATAAATAAATAAAACAAATCTTTAAAAATAAATAAATATCAAACCTAAGACAATGTGTGTTTGAAGGCCATGAAAAGGTCCCTAACTGGAGTGTTTCTAAGATCCTGAAGACTGTATTACTCCAGGTAAACCGAAGGGAGAAATACAGTATTACTTAATGGAAGTAACTAAGTATTGTCAATTGTCAGCTCTGTGGAGATTTTATCCAGGGCCAACCAAGGGAAGGCCCCTAGACAGGAGAGGCAAGACAATTTCCACATGTGAAGTCATGTGAAGAATTTGTATTTTCTTGTGATCATGCAGAGTGTTATAACTGAGTATAGCAGGAACCTCTAAAAGAGGGTCTAGTGTCACTTCAGTCCCCAGAGATACTTTAAGTACAAAAAATGGATGGCAAAGCACCAATACCATGAAGTGTTTTGGAAAATTCTTCAAAATACTGTGGTGTTATTTTAAAAACACTCAACAATATCCGGGGCTACTAACAGAACAAAAAGTGTGTAGTTTTTGAAAATGCAGTCAAAACAATTTCAGATATAAGGTATCGAGAACAGAGCCTGCTAGTGATTACGTAACACTGTGTAGACAACCACCTGATTGTTCTCATCAGTGACCGAAAGCCTTAACATAGAGGAATTGGTTCATGCTGATGGGCAACAACTTACGATCAAGTACACATCAGGATGACATGAAAAATCAATCAGCAGGGCCTCCCCTGTGCCCAGTGCATGTATAAACAAACAAACAAATAAATAAATAAAACATGCCTCTATTAAAAAAATCAATCAGCATTATTAAAATACATAAAGTTCACATATAGTCTAAAGAAGACATTCAGAGAGCTCTGTATGCTGTTTCGTAAAAGTCAGGATTCAGGCATGTAAGAAGCATCTGGACCTTCTGCTATCAGAATCCCAGAGTTTGTGTTCAACACAGAGCCTGTTCACTTAGCTAATGTGAATGGACGAGAATTCCATGCCCTTTTGTGAAAGTCACCTGCTCTTTCATCACGTGCCTGTGAAGATTTCTTTTGGCAACAAAATCAAATAATATTCATGATCTCTATTACGACCATGAAGAGACATCAGGACTTTAAGAAACTGTCAGTATATTCCCTAAGGACAAAAGGATGAAATGATTTGAACTTCAGCATGCTTCTTGTTGCATGAGGATGAGCGAGAGGTGACCTGAGGACAGCAACGGAGAGGGCTGATCAAAACATTTGCGAAAACTCACATACACCAGCACGGAAAACTGCTCAGGAGGGACGCACCAAACTTGCTTTATCCTTGGAAGTCTCCTCAGTTGTGACCTAGTAATAGAGGTCCACTGGGGCGGACATGTCCACAAGGCCTCACATATGTGGCATATATGAGCTCACGTACACGGCAAGGTTGTTTTGGCTTTCTCTGGCTTGTGAGAAAATGCAGATGTCTTTGTTCATAATTCCTATATAGCCATGCTGAGAAAGGTAAAGAATCATTGCTTCTGGCTCACAGCAGTCTCCTGTCTGTGTGTCCTTCGCGATCAGTGTCCCAGGTCTCTGAACCCACTGCAGGCTCACATTTCTATCTGACTTCTATGCCAGCAATGAAGCCCATGACTCTTCTGGGTGATTTAGATCGATCTTTTGAGTCAACCACAAACAGCATATCCATTCAGATATTCTTCATACATAATATATGACACCATCTTAAATTTGCCAGAGCAAGTTAGATGTGAGCGAATCCATCCATTAGAGGAGGGTCCCTTAGATGTTTGAGGTAGCAACAATCAACACGACGTGACGTATGTATGTATGAGGAGAAAGCCATGACGTGCGTAGAAGAAGTAATTTAGGGCTGAATTACATTCATCTATTCATATCTGAAGCATGGCTAATAAGAAAGGACATAGAAAATAACTATACATGACCCAAACCATTGTCTTCAATTTTTATTTATGTTGTTTAAAGATGTATTTATTTATGCATACAAGAACTGGGGTATAGGCCAGAGGTGAGGGGGGGGTGAGAGGATTCACCAGAGACAGAGTGGGGAGGAGAATAGGTGGATATACAAAAATACACTGCTGAGGGAGCAGCAGGCAAGACAGGAGAGGTCGACTGCTCCATGTGGGTCAGCTCCCTGGATGGGGATGGAACTTGTGCTGCAGTGGCTTCACAATGCTGCAACTTAACCCCTTGTGCCACCAGGGAGGCCTCTTGAACTTTTAAATTACACTAATATTTAGTGTTTTAATCTTGGTTTATGCTCCATAACCATATTCTCATTTTAGGTAATGTCTGGCAAGTGTAATTAACTTCCTACTGCACTGCAATGTCTCAATATGTATCTAATTTTCATTATAAATTACTTTCTCCTATTTTAGCTTCTTTAAGTTTCCAGTATGAAAATCTGGTGGTTTCCAAACATATATTTGGACAATCCATTCATCACTTTCCATTTATGGGTTTCTCTCAGTAGGCACTCTCAGATGCTTAGGATGATTTGACTTCTGGATAATCACTTTGCCACTTCTGGTTAAACTTCTGGACTTCTGGCTAAAAAGACTAAAGTCAAAAAATTTACTTCACAATTTTAACCTTTCTCTCTGATGTGAATTCTGTGATGTAGAGTAAGACCTGACTTCTGGGTAAAGGCTTTGCCACATTCTTCACATTCGTAAAGTTTCTCCCCAGAATGAATCTATGATGTTGACTAAGATGTGATGGCTGGTTAAAGGTTTTCCCACATTCTTCACATTTATAAGGTTTCTCCCCAGTATGAATTTTATTATATTGAGTAAGTTTTGAATTATTATTAAAGGCTTTGCCACATTTGTTACATTTATAAGACTTTTCCCTAGTATGAATTTTGTAATGGTCAGAAACACTTGACATCGAGGTAAAGGCTTTGCCACATTCTTCACATTTGTAAGGTTTCTCTCGAGTATGAATTCTGTGATGTCAAGTAAGATGTGATTTCTTGTTAAAGGCTTTGCCACACACTTCACATTGGTAAGCTTTCTGGCCAGTATGAATTCTCTGATGCTAAGACATATTTCAGCTTAAAGGCTTTCTTACACTCTTCACATTTGTAAGGTTTCTGCCCAGTATGAATTCCATGATGTTGAATAAGTTTTGAATTACTATTATTATTTTTTAAAGATTTATTTACTTATTCAAGAACTGGGTTACTACAGGACAGATTCGTGGGAGGAAAGTAACTAAGTAACTCAGTAACTTAGTACCTAGACTAAGTAACTTAGTCTCCGGATTCACCAGAGACAGAGCGGGAACAGAACAGGCAGACTGATGAAATACACTGCTGAGGGGAGCAACGGGTGTGACAGGAGAGGTCTGCACACCACGTGGGACCCTTGCTGGCCGTGTGGGACTGAACCGGCATTGCAGAGGCTGCGGACAGCTTCACAGCGCAGCACTGAGCCCAATGCACTGCTGGGGAGGCCCAAATAACTAAATCTTTATAAAAAAAAAATGGACAGGGCCTTCCCAGCGGTGCAGCGGGTTGAGCACAGCCCTATGAAGCTGTCTGCAGCCTCTGCAGTGCCAGTTCGATCCCAGCTGGCCCGGGAGATTCCCACATGGCGCAGCATACTCTCCTGTCTTGCTCGCTGCTCCCCTCAGCAGTGTCTTCAGTCCGTCTGCCTGTTCTGCTCTCCACTCTGTCTCTGGTGAATTCTCTCACCCTCTTGTGCCTCTGGTCTGTACCACAGTTTTTGTATAAAAATAAATCTTTTAAAAAAAATTAAAAAATGGGCCTCCCTGGTGGCGCAGCGGTTGAGCGCTGCGTTGCAAAGCTGGCCGCAGCCTCTGCAGCACCGGTTCGATCCCCAGCTGCTCCCTGGCCACCGGAGGAGGGTCACACATGGCGCGCAGAACTCTCCTGCCGCCCTCTGCTCCCCTCAGCAGTGTACTTCGGTCCTTCTGCCTGCTCTGCTCCCTGCTCTGGCTCTGGTGAACTCTCTCACCCTCCCGTGCTTCTGACTGTACCCAGTACTTGTATAAATAAATAAATAAATCTTTTAAAAATATATACAAATCATGAATCCAACAACACCAAAAAAAAAAAAATTAAAAAATGGACAAAGGAAGTACATAAACTCTTCTCTAGAGAGGAAATTCTAATGTCCTACAGAAACAGGAATGTTCATCTTAACTTACTGTAAGAGAAATGTAAATTAAAACAACACTGAGATGCCACCTCACTCCTTGAGAATGGCCCAAATAAAAATGAAGAATGGAATTCAGAACGGTGGAGAGGATACAGAGAATAAGGAGCTCTCATCCACGGTTGGTGGCCATGAGAGTTGGTATAGTCTCTGTGGATAATGGTGCAGAGGTTTAACGAAATAAAAATGGAAATTCCACATGATCAGCAATACTTCTGTAAGTTATATATTGAAAAGTGAAATCTCAAATACAAAAAAAAGATTTATCTACACCCATGAGCAGAGCAGCTCTGTTCCCAACTGCCCATTCATGGCCCAACCTACATCCCGTCAGCAGAGGCAGGGGCAGGAAGGGTGGAGCACACGCAGGGGAGCTGTGAGGAAAGAGCAAGTGGTGCACCGAGGACAAAATGGATGTACCAGGCCGTGATTACCTGGAGTGAAATAAGTCAAAAAGTAAAGACACATGTATCAGATGGCTTCACTCATCTGTGGAATATAAAAACAAAAAATACATTTACAGGCAAAATACAGCAGGAATACAACTTGAATGAGGGAAAAAGAAGACAAAGGTTACCACCAGTGGGAAGGAGGAAAGGGTGGAGAAGAAAGGGAGGGGGCAGAGGGGGATGGGACAGGGTGGTTTGGTACAGGGGTAAAAAGGGTAGGGCAAAACCTATTAGGAATGTAAGAGAAAACTGACCACTATTTCAGCAGAAGGCTTTCAGTGTCACACATGTCAAGACAGACTGAGGAAGCCAAAAATAAGTAAAAGAAGTAAACATGCAGGGCCTCCCTGGTGGCGCAGGCGGTTGAGCGCTGCACTGTAAAGCTGTCCGCAGCCTCTGCTGCGCAGGTTCGATCCTGGCAGGCCAGGGAGAATCCCACAAGCACGGCAGACCTCTCCTGTGTCGCCCACTGCTCCCCTCAGCAGTGTATTTCATCAGTCTGCCTGTTCTGTTCCCCACTCTGTCTCTGGTGAATCCTCTCACCCTCCCGCACATCTGGCCTGTACCCCGGTTATTGTATGAATAAATAAATCTTAAAAAAAAAAGGAAGTAAACATGCAAACAAGTATAGGAAGTTTTTTTTTGAAATATTTATTTATTTATGCACACAAGAACTGGGGTACAGGCCAGAAGTGTCTGGGGGGGCAGCGAGAGGATTCACCAGAGACAGAGCAGGGAACAGAACAGGCAGACAGAGCAGGGAACAGAACAGGCAGACAGACCGAAAACACTGTTGAGGGGAGCAGCGGGTGAGCCAGGAGAGGTCTGCTGTGCCATGTGGGTTGCTCCCTGGCTGGGGATCGAACCCGTGCTTGCACTGACTGCAGATGGCTTCATAGGCTGTGTCTCAACTCCTTGCACCAACAGGGAGGCCCAAGATTTTAAACAATTAAAAAGTAACCAAAATTGGGCCTCCCCGGTGGCACAGCGGTTGAGCGCTGGGTTGCGAAGCTGCCCGCCGCCACTGCAGCGCCGGTTTGATCCCCGGCTGCTCCGTGGCCACGGAGGAGGGTCCCACAGGTGCGCAGACCTCTCCTGCCGCCCGCTGCTCCCCTCAGCAGTGTACTTCGGTCCTTCTGCCTGCTCTGCTCCCCGCTCTGACTCTGGTGAATTCTCTCACCCTCCCGCGCTTCTGACTGTACCCAATGCTTGTATGAATAAATAAACAAATAAATAAATAAAATAAAATAAATCTTTAAAAAAAAAAGTAACCAAAATTTCCCCAAGGTCATACATGATATTGTCAAATATGGCAGGAAATTTGGGGAGAAAAAGGCTACAGAAGTGGAAGTGGACTTATTGTAGGATGTAATGAGCGTCACTAGAAGTGCATTCAGACCACACCAAGGAGAAATGCTCAGGAGCAGTGGAAACAATGGCCAGAAAAAAGGACCCTGAACAGCCGACTGGGCACCTGGGGTTTACAGACCACCTGAGAGAAAGGCAGGGGCAGGTATGTAAGGACGCCCCATTGGACTCAATGTCACATGTGCCAAGACTGACGCCTGCTTGAAAGTCTCCGAGAGTGGCCTGGGACACAGTATAGGTTTTAGCAACTGCACAGAAACCTTAAAAATTCAGTTGTCCTTTTCAAATGACACGTGGCTCCTTCACCCCCATCTGCACTCGGGTCCTCAGGCCCCTCCTCATCCTCCCTCACCCCGCACCTGAGCAGCGCAGAGCTGGGAAGTGTTTCTGTCCAGCGGGGTGAAGAGCCACAGCCCACACTATCATCGATGTCAACCAGAGTTTGATGCATGAGCATCACAGCAGAGCCCAATCTCCACGCATGCTGGACATGTGATTTCGTGGATCTAGACCGTTATCCTGTGATGTTGGTTCCCTCAAGAAAGCTATGCTTCTAATTTACACTTCAGGTCATGAACTCCCATGAAGTGCACCACAAGCTAATGCAAATACATCACTCACCAGAGATGGAGTCACTGCCTGCTGCTCTCTCACATGCGCGAGGACTCTGGAGGCGGCACTGGGAGAGGGTTGGAGTCCAGCAGAGGACGGAGGCAGCTGCACGGGGCCCCGGAGTGTCCTGCCCAGAGCACCCCACACTGCCTGGGAGCCCAGAGAGTCACCGCGCTGACAGCTGTGCTCACACTTCCATGGGATGGGGTTCCTCCCTCCTCTCCCACACCCGCCCCCGCCCGACCTACCTGCCTCCTGCGTCGAAACACAAGTGATGATCCAAGAAATTCAAAGTTCAGAAACTTAAACGTTTCCGAAGATGGTTAGTCACTGCAAAACCGCTGACCACAGTTTCATGGGAAAGGTGCCCCTGATGGACTGTTTTGCGAGGATGCTCCCAGAAATGGTTCGGTGCGCCCCGCTTCCCGCATCGGTTTCCCGCATCGGTTTCCGTGGACACCCCCTGACACGCTGTGGACCTGCCCTGGGCGAGGCCCGGAGGCAGTCAGAGCGCTCAGGAGAACACGCGGTCCCCTGGGGAAGACACAGCCCGGCGCACCGGGGAATCCCCCAGTAAGGCTGGGACGTTCTCAGCCAGCCTCAGCCAGGCGGAGGGTCCCCTCGGCCTCCATCCCCCAGTCACACCGCGCACACCCGGGAATCGGCTGCAATGCAGACGCCCCCCCAAACCCGGGAACGGCCGCGGGGCGCCCGTCAGGACCCGACGTCCCGCCCCGCGCGTCTGAAAGGCGGGGACGCGGGAAGCTTCCTCACCCACGACGCGCGCCGCCGGCGTCACGCCCAGAACTCCGGGGAGCGCGAAGGGGTCCGGTGAGGGGCTCCCCGTGTCCATAGCGGGGTCCCCAAGACCCCCTCACCCGCGCCCCCCCGCGCCGTCCAGGGGCCCGGGCTCCCCCCATGCCCGCCCTCAGGCCTCACCCGACGCTTCTCCATCCGCTCCCCACCCCACGTGCCCCAGACCCCCACTGCCCACACCACGCGGCCGGGCGCCCCTGCTCCCCACTGCACACGCCCGGGCCCCCGCTCCCCACCCCGCGCACCCGGGCCCTCCCCCCGCTGCCCACACCACGCGGCCGGGCCCCTCACTCCACACCCCGCACGCCCGGGCCCCCGCTCCCCACCCAGCAGGCCCAGCCCCCCGCCCTCGCCCTCGCCCGCCCGCCTCATCTCCCCACGAGCCCGGCCCCCGAGACACGCCCGCACACAACTGTGACGCAGCGGCGCGTGGAGGCCCCATACGTCCCGCCTTGGGGCGGGGCCGCGCCTGCGCAGAACCCGGAGGCCCCGCCCAGAGCCTTTTCCTGGGCCCACGTGGGCTCGAGACTACATTTCCCACAATCCCGTGTGCCGCCCTTCGCGGGCGTCTGTGTGCTGGGTTTGCAGCCTGGAGGTGGCATGAGCAGAGGTTGAGTTACAATGGACGGGTAGACGGGCCCCTGAAAACTGCGGGGTGAGAACTGGGTGCGGGCTGCAATGAAAAAGAGCTGAACAGGGTCTCCCGGGGGTGAAGGGGTTAAGGCTCAGCGCTGTCACCCTCTCACCAGCCACTGAGGTCTGACAGCCCTCTCCGGCCAGCTGGCCAGGGAGCTGACGACAGGGCGCAGCTGACCTCTCCTGTCTCCCCGCCGCGCCCCTCAGCACTGGATGTCAGTACATCTGCTCCCCACCCTGTCTCTGGTGAATCTTCTCAAAACGCCCCCCCCCAACCTTGGGCCTAGACTCCCGTTCTTGCATGCAGAAATAAAAATAAATCTTCCTTAAATAGGGACCTTGTGGAATCCTATAATTGGATTCCAAATGGGGTTCTTCACCACTCCACTCCCTAGTTCAGAGCTGCAGCCTCAGGCAGGTACGACTCCGTGGCCAACCATCTATTTCAAGCTCTTTGTAAGGCATTTCCATGTTTAGTCTTTGCCTGCCAGGTGGGCAGCAGAAGGTATTCTAACACCCCATTCATCCCTGCATCACCTTGCTCCCCAAAATCTGCTGGGCTGCCAGGGCTGAGCCAAAGTCCCTTCATACAATTTCTTTTATTTCTTTATTTACTTATTTATTTATACAAGCACTGGGTACAGGATTCACCAGAGCCAGAGCGTGGAACAGAACAGGCACTGCCGAAGTACACTGCTGAGGGAAGCAGCGGGCGAGACAAGAGAGGTCTGCCTCACCATGTGGGACCGTCGCCCGGGGGCCGGGGATCGAACCGGCGCTGCAGAGGCTGCGGGCAGCTTCGCAACCCAGCGCTCAACCGCTGCGCCACCGGGGAGGCCCCATACAATTTCTTAAAAGGTCTTAGTGAGAGCTGCTCACAGTCGCCTGATTTTCGCGAAATGGAATGGAGGACGCCTCCATCCCGCCAGACACCGCGTACAAACAGTCCCGCTTTAGAAGGATTCGCCTCTTCTAAAAATAGGCAACTGCTGCCCACGCCAGAACTTCAGGACATGCTTCCCTACGCACATCCTGCTCTCCCATTGCACACAACATGAACAAGCACGCACTTCCTTTCCAATCACTGTCATTCCTGAGTAATGTCTCAATTAATGTACGTGTTGGATTCAAAATACATCCAAACCGTGACCATGTGTGTGTTTGTAGGCCATGAAAAGGTCCCTAACTGCAGTGTTACAAAGGTCCTGAAGACTGTATTACTCCAGGTAAACTCAAAGGAGAAATACATTAGGTATTACTTAATGAATGTAACTAAGTATTGTTTATTGTCAGCTCTGTGGAGATTTTACCCACAGAGATAGGGAGGCATGCCAATGTCTGCATGTGAAGTCATGTGAAGAATTTATATTTCCTTGTGATCCTGAAGGGTGTCATGGAGAGTATAGCAGGAACCTCTAAAAGGGGGTCTAGTGTCACTTCAGTCCCCATAGTTTACGTACAAAAATGGATGGCAAAGCACCAATATCATGGAGTGTCAGGCAAAATTCTTAAAAATAATCCTACATTATATTCTATACACTCATGACAATGTCCAGGGTTACTAACGGAACAAAAAGAATGTGTAGTTGTTGCAAAATTCATCAAAACTATTTGAGATGTAAGGTATCTGAGAACAGAGCCTGCTAGTGATAAATGACACTGTGTAGACAACCCGCTTGCTGTTCCCCTCTGTTACCTACAGTTTTGAAATGGAGGGAGAGGCTAATACTGAGGATCAACAAATATTATCAAGTACGCATCAGGATGACCACATTAAAAAGGAAATCAGCTTTATTAAAATATATGGTAAGCTCACATATAGTCCAAATAAGACATTCAGAAACCACTGTGTGCTCTTTTGTCAAAATCAAGATTTTGGCATTTAAGAAGCATCTTGTCCGATACCGGGAACCCAGAGTCACTCTGTTCAACACAGAGACGCTTGACTCAGCTAATGTGAATGGGCAAGAATTCTACGCCCTGTTATGAAAACTCACCTGCACTATCATCATGTGCCAGTGAAGATTTCTTCTGGCAACAGCATCAAGTAATATTCATGATCTCGATTACTACCGTGAAGAAACATGAGCGTTTTAATAAACTGTCAGTGTATTCCCTGAAGGAGAAAATGATGAAATGCTTTGAACTTCAGCATGTTTCTGTCTGACTTTCATGCCCACAATGAAGTCCACAACTCCTCTGGGTGATTCAGATCAATCTTTTGAGTCAACCACAGACAGCATATCCATTTAGATTTTTCTTCATACATGTTACGTGACACCATTGTGAATTTGCCCGAGCAACTAAGATGTGAACAAATTCATCAACTAGGAGGGTCTCTTAGATGTATGAAGCAGCAATTTTCAAACACATGACTTGACTTACATATGAGGAGAAAGCCATACAATGACATGCTTTAGGGCTGAATTACATTCATCAGGTCTCTTCATAATGTCAAGAACGGTTAGTAAAAAAAAGACACAGAAAATGACTATGCGTGTTCTCAAACCATCATCTTGAACTTTGATATTTTTTTAACATTGATTTTATTTATGCATACAAGAGATGGGGGTGTAGGCCAGAGGCGTGGGGGTGAGAGAATTCACCAGAGACAGAGTGGGGAGCAGAACAGATGTGTATACTGAAATACACTGCTGAGGGGAGCAGCAAAGTCAGCACAGGTCTGCTGTTCCATGTGGTCAGCTCCCTGGCTGGGGAATTCGTGCTGCAGTGGCTACAGATAGCTTCATAGTGCTGTGACTTAACCCTCTGCACTGCCAGGAAGGCCTCTTGAGCTATTCAATTATGCTAATATTTAGTGTTTTAATGTTGGTTTAGGCTCCATAACAATCTTCTCATTAAGGAATGTCTGATAAGTGTTACTCACTTCCGACTGTACTGCAATGTCTTAATATGAATCCAAATTTTGTAATAAATTACTTTTTCATATTTCACTTCTTTCAAGTTTCCAGTATGAAAATCTGGTGGTTTCAGAATTTGTATTTGGACAAACCATTCATCACTTTTCATTAATGGGTTTCTCTCAGTTCACACTCTGATATTTAGGATGATTTGACTTCTGGTTAAAAAAGACTAAAGTAAAAAAATTGACTACACAGTTTTAACATTTCTCTCTGATGTGAATTCTCTCATGTAGAGTAACACTCGACTTCCGATTAAAGGCTTTGCCACAGTCTTCACATTTGTAAGGTTTCTCCCCAGTATGAATTCTGTGATGTTGACTAAGATGTGACTGCTGGTTAAAGGCTATGCCACATTCTTCACATCTGTAAGGTTTCTCCCCAGTATGAATTCTATGATGTCGAGCAAGACCTGACTTACTGTTAAAGGCTTTACCACATACTTTACATTTGCAAGCCTTTTCCCCTGTATGAATTCTGTAATGGCCACAAAGATCTGACAGGTAGTTAAAGGCTTTGCCACAGTCTTCACATCTGTAAGGTTTTTCCCCAGTATGAATTCTGTGATGTCGACTAAGATGTGACTGCCGGTTAAAAGCTCTGCCACATTCTTCACATCTGTAAGGTTTTTCCCCAGTATGAATTCTGTGATGTTGACTAAGATTTGACTGCTGGTTAAAGGCTCTGCCACATTCCTCACATCTGTAATTTTTCTCCCCAGTATGAATTCTATGATGTCGAGCAAGATCTGACTTATTGTTAAAGGCTTTGCCACATTCCTCACATCTGTAAGGTTTCTCCCCAGTATGAATTCTATGATGTCGAGCAAGATCTGACTTACTGTTAAAGGCTTTGCCACATACTTTACATTTGCAAGGCTTTTCCCCAGTATGAATTCTGTGATGTTGACTAAGATGTGACTGCTGTTTAAAGGCTCTGCCACATTCCTCACATCTGTAAGGTTTCTCCCCAGTATGAACTCTCTGATGCTGGGAAAGGTGACACAAGCCTAGAAAGACTTTACCACCATCTGGATACGTGTAAAGCTTTTCTCCAGCAGTTATCCTTAGATGGTTAGTCAGCTGTGGATGCCAATACAAGGCTTTACCATGCTCTTCACACTTGGAAGGTTTCTCTCTCTGATGTTCAGTAAGTCTTGGGCACCATTTGGTAGCTTTGCCATATCCTTTACAATTGTAGGGTTTCTCATGAACTGTGTGATGCTGGAGAAGTTCTGAGGACTCCTCAATGTGACCCTGTGTAGATTTTTTATTTTCCTTTCTAATTCTCTGATGTTGAGAATGACTTGACTGAAAGTTTAAATTTATCCCACATTGACAATGTTTTGAATAATCATTTGCATTATGCACTAGGGGACTTCCCATATGTTCCAACATTCCTCTCTGAAATTGTGTCTTGTTAAAAATGTCACATGGATCTTTGCTAACAGAAACATATTTATCTATACATGCAACAGACGTAAAATGGTGTTTTACCCAATATGGTTTACATGCTGGATCACCTTTTGCAGGAGGAATTCTATTGTGGATAATTCTCCCTTCTTGGCAATCTTCATCGCAACAGCTCTTGTGTTCTTCACATGCCTCTTGACATGTCTGGTTTCGCAATAATTCTAAATTCTCGAAAGCGTCGATTCCATCTCCTCCCAGTCCCACATTTAGGAACAAATCTTCTGTGCCTGACTGTGGCATGGAGACCTGGTCGTCTTGAGAAGACAGGGCTGGGAGACAGCAAGGAAGAATTACCCCACTCACAGCACTCAAGATGAAATACTTTAAATATTTAATACATAAAATTGATACCAAATAAAGCTCACCAGCCTGATGTTAGAATAAGTAACATCAGCACTAGACAGCAACACACACCTTATGAATCGGTAATGTCTTTAGGGGAAGGTGAATACATACCAAATACAGAAAACTGCATGATATACATCCCACCAACAAAAATAGTGTTTCTGCTTAAGAATTTGAAAATATGGAAACAAACAAAAAAAAATCACAGAACTGTGTGGTAGAATACAAATATAATGAGACATAATTTGTGATGTTAGTAGGGGTAGAAATGTTCAACAGTTGAGTTTTGGTATGCAGCTGAATTTACATGTTTTTCACTTGTCCTAACTTTTCTTTTTTAAAGATTTATTTTTATTTATACAAGAGCCAGGGTACAGGCCAAAGACAGAGCGGACTGATGAAATACACTGCTGAGGGGAGCAGCAGGCAAGACAGGAGAGGTCTGCTTGCCATGTGGGTTGCTCCAAGGGCAGCGGGGATCGAACCAGCACTGCAGAGGCTGTGGACAGCTGCACAGCACTGCGCTCAACCACCTGCGCCACCAGGGAGGCCCGGCTGTCATAACTTCTCAACATGCTATGTAATCCCCACTATGACAAAAAAGATATCGTAAAATACATGGAAAAGGAAATGAAAACAGAGAATGATGTGATGTGTGCACAGGCTGGATGACAATGCTTTACAAGGTGAGTAAATAATATTACAAACAAATATACTGCAATCAACATCAAAATGTGAGAAATAGGAAGGAAATCACTAACAAGAAAGGAGAGAGGAATAAAAGCATGTCACAAAAAGTCAAAAAAAGGACCTCCCCTGGTGGCGTAGCAGTTGAGCGCTGGATTGAGAAGCTGCCTGCAGTCTCTGCAGCGCCGTTTCAATCCCTGGTTGCCGGGGAGGGTCCCACATGGCGCGCAGACCTCTCCTGCCACGCCCTCTGATCCCCTTAGCAGTGTATTTCGTCGGTCTGCCTGTTCTGTTCCCAGCTCTGGCTCTGGTGAATTTTCTCACCCTCCCGCACTTTTGACTGTACCCAGTGCTTGTATAAATAAATAATTTTTTAAAAAGTCAAAAAATATACAGAGGGCCTCCCTGGTGATGCAAGGGGTTAAGCACTGCGCTGTGAAGCAACACAAAGCCTCTGCAGCAGGAGTTCGATCCCTGGTCCACCAGGGAGCAACACACATGGCGCAGCAGACTTCTACTGTCTCACACACTGCTCCCCTCTGCAGTGTACTTCAGTTGATCTGCCTGTTCTGTTTTCCCCACTCTATCTCTGGTGAATGCTCTTACCCCCCGCATTTCTGGCCTGTGCCCCAGTTCTTGTATAAATAAATAAATAAATCTTGCATAAATAAATCTTTACAGGGGCCTCTGGCCTGTACCCCAGCTCTTGTATGCATAAATAAATCTCTAAAAAAATTTTAAAATATACACAGAAATACAACAGTGAGGGAAGGATGTAGAAAATGGCTGAGAATACAGGACTCATTCTTTAGTAAAGTTAAGGCATCCCTTTCAGTAATAATTTGTGTGTAAATAAATAAAAGGTCCACATTACAATGGCATATGTGTCTGAATGAAATAAAAATAAGACCAATTAAATCCCATCTATGACACTCAACATAGACTTCAGTGCACTATGTGGAATGTTAAGTATGGAACTAGATTCTCTGAAAACTGATCATGAAAATGGAGTCGTGTTGATCACACTAATATCAGAATAATATTGATCTTAGTCTACCGCATCACAGAATGAAAAGAATGCCCCAAGAACGTTAACAGAAAACTACATGTATTGGGAAGCACTGTAATATAACATATGCACTAACATGACATGAGACCCTGAATGTGTGTAGCACACAAAGACAGAACTGAATGCAGAAGAGGAAAACATGAAATCAAGGAGAGGTTCAAGCCCCAATTGTGACTGGAAGGAAAACAATGATATAAATGCAGGGACTTGACTTGGCCAACAGGGGTGAAAAATAATTCTAAAAGGAAGATGTGGTATATAGACAATATGGAATACTACTGAGCCATTACAAAGGATACATCTGACCATTTGCAACAAGAAGGATGGAATGTTGGGGGAGGATGATGCTCAGTGAAATGAATCAGAAGGAGAAAGACTTACTGGATGAATTCACTCCTATTTGGAATCTGGAGAAAGAAAGCCAAGAAACTGACAATATAAACCAAAATCAGGGCCTCCCCTGGTGGCGCAGGCGGCTGAGCGCAGCACTATGAAGCTGCCCGCAGCCTCTGCAGTGCCGGTTCAATCCTGGCCGGCCAGGGAGATACCCACATGGTGAGGCAGACCTCCCTGTCGCGCCCGCTGCTCCCCTCAGCAGTGTATTTCGTCAGTCTGCCTGTTCTGCTTCCCGCTCTGTCTCTGGTGAATTCTCTCACCCTCCCAAACATCTTGCCTGTACCCTGGCTCTTGTATAAGGAAATAAATAAATCTTTTAAAAAAATCTATTGAAAAACAAACAAAATCAACTTTAGAAACAGGACTGCAGAATTGAGGGCACTAAAGAGTGGGGGAGAGTGGGTGTGAATATGAAAGTGGGAAGGGTTCAAAGATCTATGGAGAAGCCCACAATGCACTGGTGGTGCGTGTGGTGGTGACAGACATCTGAAGAGATGAGATTCTACTCCCTAAATCACATACAGCAAGGTAAAACAATGTTTCCTTGATTCCAAAAAACTAAGAAATACTGTGAAAACACTGAAATGAAGCAAAGTCCCCCAAAAACATGTGGGATTCAGAAAATAGTAAGGTGTAAATTAAAGCATAAACAATTACACTAGAGTCCAAGCCCAGAGGGGGAGCGGGCATCCACAGCCAGGACAGAACGCGTGGGAGCAGGAAAGTGCGTCTCCGACTCGCCATTTTAGAACAGGGACCTCCCTTCAATAAAGACTGTTTGAAACTAGGAGAAAGCACCCTACGCAGCCAGAGGTGAGCTGGGAAGAACCCCCATGCAGGGCCCCTTCTGGCCAGCAGTCCAAGCCCAGAGGGGGAGCGGGCATCCACGGCTAGGGCAGAATGTGCGTGGGCAGGAAAGTACGTCACCAACTCGCCATTTTAGAATAGGGACCATCCTTCAATAAAGACTGCTTGAAACTGGGAGAAGCTCCCTGCGCAGCCAGAAGTGAGCTGAAGGCCCCCACAAGCCTGGTCCTGCCTGGCAGGGAGTTGGAGCCCAGAGGGGGATTCAGCGATTTGGAGCCCAGAGGGCAATCCAGCCACCGCACCTCCTGGGAAGTCTGTGGGACTTCAGGACACACCTTTGGAATTAAACAAATGCAGAAGGAGGAGATATTCTGTGACAGCGACCATTAACACACTCAAAGCACCACTGCCTCACTGGACTTCTGGCATAACGGTATTTGACTCAATTGGACTGCCAGTTTCGGAAATCCCAGAAAGAGCACACCAAAAAGATGCCAGCCAATACCAGCGACACAGTGTCCCAACACATAGTGCTAATTAGAAAACAGGCAGCAGGGAGAAGAAAAACTACATGCAACCTAGCAACTCCTCAGGAAAAAGACACACCACAAAAAGAAAACCACCCACGAAATTGCAACAACAGTGACTTGGAAGAACTTCTGAGCCTTCCCAAAAGAGAATTCAAAATTGCAAAGATGAAAAAACTGACGAAAGTCATTAAGGAAAACAACACTCGGAAGAATGAAATTGAGTCCCTAAAGAGGGAAATTAAGGAAATGCAGGAGATTAAAGGATTAACAGAAGAGCTAAAGAACACTGGGAAAAGCAGTGATAACAGAATAGAGGAAATGGAAGAACGAATAAGCACTCTCAAAGACACGGAAATAAAAACAACCAAAACAGAAAATGAAAGACAAGTACGAATAAAAAAGACTGAAGAAAGACTTCGGGAACAGGCCTCCCCCGTGGCGCAGCGGTTGAGCGCTGGGCTGCGAAGCTGCCTGCAGCCTCTGCAGCGCCAGTTTGATCCCCAGCTGCTCCCCGACCACTGCAGAAGGGTCCCACATGAAGCGCAGCCTGCCGCCCGCTGCTCCCCTCAGCAGTGTACTTCGGTCCTTATACCTGCTCTGCACCCAGCTCTGGCTCTGGTGAATTCTCTCACCCTCCCGCGCTTCTGACTGTACCCAGTGCTTATATAAATAAAGAAATCTTAAAAAAAAGGTTAAAAAAAAAAGACTTCAGGAACTATCTGACTCAATGAGGAAAGGAAATATGAGTTATAGGCATCCCAGAAGGAGAGGAGAGAGACCTAGGAACAGAGAAAATATTCAAGGAAATAATTGAAGAGAACTTCCCAAACATGAAGAAGGAGCTGAAAATAGACATACAAGAAGCAAGAAGAACACCAACCTTCCATGATGAAAGGAAAAATACAGCAAGACACATAATAGTAAAGCTCCCAAGAATCCAAGACAAGTTAAAAATAATGAAGCTGACAAAAGGGAAGAAAGAAATAACATACAAAGAAAAAACAATCAGGCTGACATCAGACTTCTCCGAAGAAACACTACAGGCAAGGAGAGAGTGGAGGGACATAGTCAATAGACTCCAAGAAAACAGATGCCAACCAAGAATACTCTATCCTGCAAAGCTTTCCTTCCTCTAGGAAGAAAGAATAAGGACCTTCCCAGACAAACAGAAACTCTGGAATTTCATTATGACTAAGCCCCTACTCCAAAAAAAAACTACAAGGAGTCCTAAAGCCAGAACCAACAGAGGGATGACTAACAGCGAAACAAGGCCAAAAAAAAAGTTATTAAAAGAATAAACAAACTCAGAGGAAAGACAAACACAATGGCAAATACAGGCACTAACATATCAATATTAACTCTAAATGTAAAGGGACTAAACTCTTCAATAAAAAGACACAGAGTAACAGGCCGGATTAAGAAACAAACCCAACCTTTTACTGTCTCCAGGAAACACATTTAACTACAAAAGATAAAAACAGACTCAAAGTAAAAGGAAGGAAAACAATCCTACAAGCAAATGGACCAAAAAAGAAGGCAGAAACAGTTGTACTTGTATCAGATAAAACAGATTTCAAACTCCAAAAGGTAAAAAGAGACCCCAATGGTCACTACATTATGATCAAGGGGACAACACTTCAAGAAGAAATAACACTCATTTAACATATACTCACCAAATTAAGGAGCACCAAAATATATCAGACAACTATTATCTCTGAAAAGACATCAGAGAAAACACATATGTAGTAGGATTTCAACACACCACTGTCAACAATAAATAGATCAATGAGACAAAAAATAAGTAAGGACACTAAAGCTCTAAATAAGGATCTAGAGCTCATGGGCTTAACAGGCATCTATAGAACACTAAACCCCAAAAAATTTGAGTACACATTTTTCTCAAGCACACACAGATCATTCTCCAGGATCGATCACATACTGGGACACAAGACAAACATCAACAGGTCCACCAAGACTGAAATCATACCAACCATCTTCTCTGACCACGAAGGCATCAAACTAGAAATAAATCATAAAAAGAAGGCAAGGAACTCTCCTACCTCATGGAGATTGAAACCCACACTACTGGAAGACCAATGGACTAATGAGGATATCAAAGAAGAAATTAAAAAATACTTTGAATCAAATGACAAGGAGGGCACCAATTTTCTAAATGTATGGGATGCAGCAAAAGCAGTAATAAGAGCAAAATACATAGCAATAGAGGTTAACATCAAGAAACAAGAAAGAACTCAAAGAAACAACGTAATCTCAAAGCTCAAAGAACTAGATAAAGAACCAACCACAAAACCCCAAAACCAGTAGAAGAAAAGAAATAATAAAAAATCAAAGCAGAAATAAATGAAATCAAATCTAAAAAAAATCCAAAGGATCAATGAAACCAAAAGCTGGTTCTTCGAAAAAATAAATAAAATAGACAAAGCCCTAGCCAGGCTCACAAAGGAAAAATGGGAGAAAGCACAAACAAATAGGATCACAAATGAGAAAGGAGAAATCACAAAAGACACAGCAGAAATCAAAAGAGTAATCGGAAAATACTATCAAGAGTTATATGCGAAAAAGTTCAACAATCTAGAAGAGACAGACAATTTCCTACAACTCTACAATCACTCAAAGCTAGATAAAGAAGAAATAGAACACCTAAACAGACTAATTACAAGCAGCGAAACTGAAATGGTAATCAAAAACCTTTCCAAAAACAAAAGCACAGGATCTGATGGATTTACAAATGAATTCTACCAAACGCTGAAAACGAATTGGTGCCTATCCTTCACAAACTCTTTCAAAAAATTGAGAAGGAGGGCCTCCCCGATGGCGCAGCGGTTGAGCGCTGGGTTGTGAAGCTGCCCGCAGCCTCTGCAGCACTGGTTCGATCCCCGGCTTCTCCCTGGCCACTAGAGGAGGGTCCCTCATGGCGCGCAGACCTCTCCTGCCGCCCGCTGCTCCCCTCAGCAGTGTATTTCAGTCCTTCTGCCTGCTCTGCTCCCCGCTCTGGCTCTGGTGAATTCTCTCACCCTCCCGTGCTTCTGACTGTACCCAGTGCTTGTATAAATAAATAAACAAACAAACAAACAAACAAATAAATAAATAAATCTTTTAAAAAAATTGAGAAGGAATGGATAATACCAAACACGCTCTATGAAGCCAACATTACACTAATACCAAAACCAAACAAGGACAAAACAAAAAAGAAAACTACAGGCCAATCTCTCTAATGAACACAGATGCAAAAATCCTCAATAAAATTTTAGCTATCAGAATCCAACAATGTATCCACACGATAATTCACCACAACCAAGTAGGATTTATTCCAGGGACACAAGGATGGTTCAACATCTGAAAATCAATCAATGTTATCCAACAACAACAACAAAAAAATGTTATCCAACAAATCAACAAAAAGAAATATAAAAACCACATGATATTATCAATAGATGCCAAGAAAGCTTTCGACAAAGTAAAACACCCATTTATGATAAAGGCCCTTGAAATTCTTTGGATACAAGGAACATACCTCAACATCATAAAGGCCATATGTGACAAGCCCATAGCCAGTATCATTCTCAATGGCAAAAGCTGAAAGCATTTCCATTAAGATCTGGAACAAGACAAGGATGTCCACTCTCACCACTGCTTTTCAATATAATACTGGAAGTCCTAGCCAGAGCAGTAAAACAAGAGAAAGACATATAAGGAATTAAAATAGGGAAGAAAGAAGTTAAATATCACTATTCGCAGATGATATATATATACATACAGAACCCCAAAAACACCACAGAAAAACTAATTAAACTAATCAATCAGTTTAGTAAAGTGGCAGTATACAAAATCAACATGCAAAAATCAGTAGCCTTACTATACACAAACGATAAATCTGAAGAAATAAAAAAAAAATCCCTTTTATTATCGAAACAAAAAAAAATCAAATACTTGGGAATAAGCTAACAAAAGAGGTAAAGGACCTATACAAAAAAAAAAAAAAAAAAAAAACTACAAAACACTGTTAAAAGAAATAGAAGAAAACACAAGAAATGGAAAGACATCCCCTGCTCATGGATTGGAAGAATTAACATTATCAAAATGGCCATCCTACCAAAAGCAATTTACAGATTCAATGCTATTCCAATAAAAATTTCAATGACATTCTTCAAAGAAATAGAACAGTTATTGGGCCTCCCCGGTGGCGCAGTGGTTAAGCGCTGGTTTGTGAAGCTGCCCGCAGCCTCTACAGTGTCGGTTCGATCCCCAGTTGCTCCCTGGCCACTGGAGGAGGGTCCCGCATGGTGCGCAGACCTCTTCTGCCACCCGCTGCTCCCCTTAGCAGTGTACTTCGGTCTTTCTGCCTGCTCTGCTCCCTGCTCTGGCTCTGGTGAATTCTCTCACCCTCCTGCACTTCTGACTGTACCCAGTGCTTGTATAAATAAATAAATAAATCTTTAAAAAAAAAGAGACAATAACAAAAAAAAAAGAAAGCCCACTGACTAGGAGAAAATTTTTGCACATAACACTAATGATAAAGGGCTGATCACAAAAATCTACAAAGAGCTGATGAGACTCAACAAAAACTAAGAAAATAATCCAGTCAAAAAATGGGCAGAAGAGCTAAAAAGAAACTTCTCCAAAGAGGAAATGCAAATGGCCAACAGGCATATGAAAAAATGTTCAACATCACTTGCAATCAGGGAAATGCAAATCAAAACTACCATGAGATACCATCTCACACCAGTGAGAATGGCACATATTAAAAAAACTAGCAACAACAAATGTTGGCGAGGATATGGAGAAAAAGGAACTCTCCTGCACTGCTGGTGGGAGTGCAAACTGGTCCAACCACGATGGAGAGCTGTGTGGAGATTTCTGGATCTACTAAACATAGAGCTTCCATATGATCCAGCAATTCCATTCTTAGGTATTTACCCAAAGGACACAGAAACATTAATTCCAAAGGACACCTGCACCCCTATGTTTATAGCAGCACTATTTACAATAGCTAAGCTATGAAAACAACCCAAATGTCCAAAAATAGATGACTGGATCAAGAAGATGTGGTACATATACACTGTGGAATATTACTCAGCATTCAAAAAGGTAAACACATGCAGTTTGCAGCAACATGGATGGAGCAAGAAGGGATCATGCTCAGCGAAGTAAGTCAGAAAGAAAAAGAAAAATACCAGATGGTCTCTCTCATAGCAGGAATTTAGAAAACCTAAATAAGGGACCAGGAAAAAGACTAATTAATACAAAGTGAAAATCAAAATCAATAAGCAACTATCGTCCAGAGACACACTGTGGGGGGGGGGAAAGATTAGGGTCAAAATAAGGGGGGGGTGCAATTGTATGGGGAATATAACTAAAATGAAAATGCATACATTGTGCAAAAATGAATAATAATGTAAGAATTATATAAAATATTAAAAAAAAAACAATTATACTAGCAATAAGAGGGATCTCCTAACTTCACACCTCAAGGAATCAGAAAAAGACCATTTAAACTCCATATTAACAGAAAGGAGGACACTCAGGGCATCCCCGGTGGCACAGTGGGTTGAGGGCAGAGCACTGAGTGCAGCACTGTGAAGCTGTCCGCAGCCTCTGCAGCACGGGTTCAATTCCTGGCCGTCCAGGGAGATTCTCACATGGCGCAGCAGACCTCTCATGACTTGCCCGCTGCTCCCCTCAGCCGCGCGCTTTGGTCCTTCTGCCTGTTCTGCTCCCTGCTCTGACTGGTGAATTCTCTCACCCTATCGCACCTCTGGCCTGTACCCCAGTGCTTGTATAAATAAATCAATCTTAAAAAAAAAAAAAAAAGTTTAAAAAAAATTTTTAAAAAGTTTACCAAAAAAAAGAAAGAAAACAGGAGGACACTTAAAAATTGTTAAGAAGGGGCCTCCTCAGTGGCGCAGCAGTTGAGGCCTCTGCGGTGCTGGTTCGATCCCCGGCTGCTCCCCGGCCACCAGAGGAGGGTCCCACGTGGCGCGCAGACCTCTCCTGCCACCCGCTGCTCCCCTCAGCAGTGTGCTTCGGTCCTTCTGCCTGCTGTGCTCCCTGCTCTGGCTCTGGTGAATTCTCTCACCCTCCCGTGCTTCTGACTGTACCCAGTGCTTGTATAAACAAAACAAAAAACAAATAAATAAATAAATAAACATGCCTCTATTAAAAAAAAAATTGTTAAGAAAGCAGCATTCTGTCTGCCCACCCATGACTGTGCAGGTGCTTCTTTTCACCAACTCTTTCCCTCTGCTGGGCAGCAGCCTCCTGCCTACGTGACCTGTGCCTGCTGGGGTTTCTTACTGAACTCCCTCAGTGGAGGCCACTCTCCTCAAGGCCGCCCGCCTGCAAACATGCAGGCCTCTCTCAGCAAAGCTGCGTCTTTGGGGCAGTTCATCTTGCCTGCTTGTGTCTATGCAAGTGTCCTTTATTCTTCTGTCCCTTTTCCTACTAAATCTGTTCTTTAAATATAAAAAAAATTAATAAGAAATACACAAATGTAACCTCATGCCCAAAAAGTAGGAGCTTCTTATTAAAAGATTAAGTCTGGATTTTGAAAGAGCAACAAAATGGACAAAACCTCAGTTCAAGTTAGTGAGAAGGAAAGGCAGAGGACTCAAGTGTCAGAGAGGAGACGCCCCCAGGGAGAGCAAGACTAAGACTCCAAGACAAAAGAGGAGCATGTCTGCAACCCCTGAAACAGAGCTTCCCAGACATTTAGGATGCTGGCCTGTTGACCACTGCACCTCCCAGCTGCGGCCTCTGCCTGATTCATTCCACCTACCTGAGAGGAGGACGGGATCTGCACTTCTCTTCACATCCCAGGGCTCCATCCTTTGCTCCAACAAGACAACCAGGTCGGGCTTAGACACAGCAAGACCTGTTTATTAGGACAGGTGATATGAGATGGCCTAAAGATTCTCAAATTCCCAATGCAGTCTTGTACTCAATAGAGAGGACTATATAGAAGGTTCTAGAGAAGGATCACCGAAAATACTTTTTCTGACAGCACCTTTACTACAAATCATCCATTCATTTATTTTATTTACTTTTTTTTTAAAGATTTATTTTTATTTATTTATACAAGCACTGGGTATAGTCAGAAACACGGGAGGGTGAGAGAATTCACCAGAGCCAGAGCGGGGAGCAGAGCAGGCAGAAGGACCAAAGTACACTGCTGAGGGGAGCAGCGGGCGGCAGGAGAGGTCTGTGCGCCATGTGGGACCCTCTTCCGGTATCTGGGGAGCAGCCGGGGATCTAACCGGAGCTATAGAGGCTGCGGGCAGCTTCGCAACCCAGCGCTCAACCACTGTGCCACCGGGAGGCCCAATTTTATTTATTTACTTTTAAAGATTTCTTTTTATGCAAGAACCAGGGTACAGGCCAGATGTGCGGGAGGGTGAGAGGATTCACCAGAGACAGAGTAGGGAGCAGAGCACACAACTGGCAAAACACACTGCTGAGGGCAGCAGCAGGTGAGACAGGAGGGGTCTGCAGCGCCATGTGGGAATCTCCCTGGCCAGATGGGAACCAAACCAGTGCTGCAGAGGCTGCGAACAGCTCCACAGAGTGGCACTCAACCGGCTGTGCCACCAGGGAGGCCCCTAATAAAAATCATTTAAATTTTCATATCCTGAGAACCATTTCTAGACCTCTGAGTCCTAGAAAGTGTGGAAGCTGGGGTCTTAGGTGGAAGCAATACCCTTAAGGCACTGAATTTCTTGAATGAGCACTGAGAGAGAGCAGGCTGCAGATCACCCTAAGAGAACAGAAGTTTAAGTCATGATCAAACAGCATGAGACTTTCTTTCCAACAAACCCACACTGTTTTTCTTAAAAGCAGGGATGTAAATGTAGCCTACAAATCTGGACATCCCAGGAGCACGCCCACACACATAACAGGAAACGGTGAGGGCAGATGAGGAAATCTGGAGGGATATTCTCCTCACCCAAGGACGCCAGGTTCCTGTAGGTCTCGAACATCACGTCCCAGTACAATTTCCACTGTGCTGGGTCCAGGCAGTCCTGCTCCTCCTCCGAGAATTCTATGGCCACATCTCTGAAAGTCAAGGGTTCCTGAAATCAAAATACACAGTTACTATGGGGCCACTAGTAGAGCTCTAAATTGGACAAGAGGTAAAGAGAGTTAAAAGGGGCCCCATGGTGGCACAAAGGGCTCAGTCTCAGCACTATGAAGCTATGGCAGCCACTGAGCATGAGTTGCACACCCAGCCAGGGAGCTACCCACAGGGTGCAGCAGACCTCTCCTGTCTCACCTGCTACTCCCCTCAGCAGTGGATTTCAGAAGATCCACCCATTCAGCCCCCCACCCTGTCTCTGGAGAGTCCTCTCAGCCCCTTGGCCCACACACCTCTGGCGCATACACCAGCTCTTGTATGTGTAAATAAATTAAATCTTAAAAAAAAAGAGGGCCTCCCTGATGGTGCAAGGGATTGTGCACAGCCTGTGAAGCCATCTGCAGGCATCACAGTGGTAGTTTGATCCCCAGCCAGGGGATCCTGACTTGCCCGCTGCTCCCCTAAGCAGTTTATTTCACTCAGTCTGCCTGTTCTGCTCCCTACTCTGTCTCTGGTGAATGCTCTCAACCCCCACCCCTCTGGCCTGTACCCGGGTTCTTTCTTTCTTTTATTTTTTTTTTAGATTTTTTTTTAATTTTATTTATTTATACAAGCACTGGGTACAGTCAGAAGCGTGGGAGAGTGAGAGAATTCACCAGAGCCAGAGCGGAGAGCACAGCAGAGCAGGCAGACTGACGAAGTACACTGCTGAGGGGAGCAGCAGGCGGCAGGAGAGGTCTGTGCGCCAGGTGGGACCCTCGCCCGGTGGCTGGGGATCGAACCAGCGTTGCAGAAGGCGCGGGCAGCTTCGCAAACCAGTGCTCAACCGCTGCGCCACCGGGGAGGCCCTGTACCCAGGTTCTTATTTGCATAAGTAAATCAATCTTTAAAGAAAAAAAGAGACATGGTTCTGAGGGAGAATGTCTTTATGCAGTAAGTTCCATGTTTACACCCTAAGAGTGCAATGCACCCACCAAGCACAGAGGATCACATACACCCACGAAAACACTTTGACGTTATAATTTCAGTGATGTCAAATCTGACCCAAAGGCAACATTTGTACAGCAAGGACACAGGACAATGGAGAAAAATCATAGTAGAAACTGAGGTGAAAGACTGGCAGGAAATTGTAGGTTATGATGGAATAATAAGCAAAGCAATGATAATCATATTTGAACATTTAGTGTCCTAGACGCCATTCCTGCAGCTTTTATTAGATTCATATATGAACCAGATAGTACTCTCCAAGCTTAATAATACATTTTATCTTTTACAATGAACATTTCCTCAAACATCCGCAAAATTAGAGACCTGGGTTTTCCCTGCAGATCTGAGCTAAAATGGATCAGAGAGGACCCTAAACAAATGGACACAGCAGGTTGTGCAGCCGATAAGAATGGAAACTAGTTAAAAAAGGGAAAGACACAGGACACAGTATATAACATGACCTTTTCAAGTAATAAACATGGGGACCACATAGACACAAAATTGATGAATGTAGTCATGTCAACGAATTCAAGATTATTTCAAACAGTATGAAGGAAACCAAGCTTTGGTGATACTTTCTGCATATTTCATATCCACAGTGTAGACAAACATACAACATGGAACCCATTGTAATAAGAACTACCGTGTTTGAGTGTAACTTCTCAAAAAAAATGTTACATAATATATTGAACCATTTCATAGTTTTATAAGGGTTGAATATGATAAATTTTTTTGTTTCTTTTTCTGGAAGTATAAACAAGTTATGCTGAGAATGTGTGTGAAATGACTGGCATTTCCATTGACATTCACACCAAAAAGACTGAAATAACTCATTATTTCATTAAAGTTAAAGAAGGAGGTAAAGGACGTGACCCCTGAAAATTATAAGACTATTTTTTTAAGGATTTTATTTATTTATACAAGAACTGGGGTACAGGCCAGAGGCATGGGAGGGTGAGCGGATTCACCAGAGACAGAGCAGGGAGCAGAACAGGCAGACAACCAAAATACACTGCTGAGGAGAGCAGCAGGCGTGACAGGAGAGGTCTGCTGTGCCATGTGGGTAGCTCCCTGGCCGCCCGGGAATCGAACCAGTGCTGCAGGTTGCTTCATAGCTCTGAGGTCAACCTGCTACGCCACCAGGGACATAAAATTATAATAATCTATTAAAGGAAATCAAAGACAGAGAAATAGAAAGATGTCCTGTGCTCCTAGGTAGGAAGAATTAACATCATAAATTACCTTATTGCCCAGAGCAATTTACAAATTGAATGCAATACCTACTCAAATAACAAGGACTTCTTTTTGTCAGGAAATAGAACAATTACCACAGTTATATGAACTCAAAGAAGGTCCCAAATAGCTAAAATATCTTGAGAAAAAAGAAGAAAATATAAGTATCACACTTCCTGACTTCAAAATATATTAAACACAATAGTAACCAAAACAGTATTGGCCTGAAACACAACCAGAAGACAACTGAAAACCCAGAGAGCAAATCATACCAACACAGCTCATCTCTGACAGAGCAGCTGAAGTCACACAATGGAAACAAGACAGCTTCTTAAACAAATGGTGCTGGGAGGGGGCCTCCCTTGTGGCCTAGGGGTTAACACTAAGAAATATGAGCACTACCCCATGGCAGGGAGCAGATCATGTAGCACAGCTGACCTCTCCTGTCTCCCCAATTTCTCCCCTCAGCGGTGTATTTCAGTAGATCTGCCAGTTCTGCTCCCCACTGTCTCTGGTGAGTCCTCTCAACCCCTTCATGTCTGGTCACAGGCCAGTTCTTCTATGCATAAATAAGTACATAAATACAGCTTCAGAAGAATAAATGGTGCTGGGAAACATGGAGAGCCTCTTGCAAAAATAAGAACCAAGACCCATACCAAACTCGATACGCAAAATGAATTCCAAATGGATTTGATGTTTGGACATAAGAGCCCTAGCCATGAATTACTGACAGAAAACAAGGGACATGTGACAGGATGGGTGGGTGCTACAAACTGTACCAGGGAACACAACCCCAACACCAAGGGAAACAAAAGCAGAAATCAGCTCATGGGACAACACCAAACCTAAAAGCTTTTGTACCTCAAAAGAAACCAGCACAAAAGCAGAAAGGCAGTCTACAGAATAGAAAAAAAATCTGCAGGCCACACATCTCACTAGGGGTTCATTTCCAAACAATCTGAGAAACCAACAATGACCCAATTAAAAATTGGCAAAGGAACTACATAAACAGTCCTCTAAAGAGGAAAAAGGAGCACCCATGGCTGGTGGCCATGAGAGTTGGACAGTCCCTGTGGAAAACGGTGCAGAGGTTTCTTAAGGAAATAAAAATGGAAATTCCACATAATCAGCAATACTTCTGTAAGTTATATATTGAAAAGTGAAATCTCAAATACAAAAAGATTTATCTACAACCGTTAGCAGAGCAGCTCTGTTCCCAACTGCCCACTCATGGCCCAACCTACATCCCTTTAACAGAGGCAGGGACGGGAAGGGTGGAGCACACGCAGGGGAGCACTGCAGGCCCAGGAGGGAAGAGCAAGGGGTGGCCCTGAGGACAAAATTGGTGGACCGGGTCATGATTCCCTGGAGTAAAATAAGTCAAAAGTAAAGACACATATATTAGATGGCTTCACTCAACTATGGAACATAAACACCCAAAATAGGGCCTCCCTGGTGGCGCAAGGGGTTAAGACGCAACCTATGAAGCCATCCCCAGTCACTGAAGCACCAGTTTGATCCCTGGCCAGGGAGCAACCCACAGGGCACCGCAGACCTCTCCTGTCTCCCCACTGCTCCCCTCAGCAGTGGATTTCAGTCAGTCTGCCTTTTCTGCTCCCCACTCTGTCTCTGGTGAATCCTCTTACGCCCGCACCTCTGGCCTGTACCCCAGTTCTTGTGTGCATAAATAAATAAATCTTTAAAGAACAAATAAATAGCCAAAATACATTTACAGGCAAAATACTGTAGGCATAAAAATTGAAGGAGGCAAAAAGAAGACAAAGGTTACCACCCTCGGGAAGAAGGAAAGGGTGGAGAAGGGAAGGGGCAGAGGGGGATGGGCCAGGGTGGGGCCAGGGGAAAAAAAGGATAGGGAAAAGCCCATTTGGAATATACGAGAAAATTGACCACTATTTCAGCAGAAGGCTTTCAGTGCCACACATGTGAAGACAGACTGAGGAGGCCAAAAATAAGTAAAAGAAGTAAACATGCAAACAAGTACAGGAAGGTTTAAGACAATTAAAAAGTAACTGAAATTTTCCCAAGGTCATACATAGTATTGTCAAATACGGCAGGAAAATTGGATAAGGCCAAGGCTAGAGAAGTGTAACTGCACTTGAGAACATCTTAGGGTACAGGTGATCTTCACTAGAAATGTATTCAGACTACACCAAGGTAAAATGCAAAGAACAGCCTGCTGGGCACCTGGGGTTTGCAGACCCCCTGAGAGAAGAGCAGGGACAGGGATGTAAGGACGCCCCATTGGACTCAAGGTCACACGTGCCAAGACTGACGCCTGCATGAAAGTCTCCGAGAGTGGCCTGGGACACAGGATAGGATTTCAGCAACTGCACAGAAGCCTTAAAAATTCAGTTGTCCTTTTCAAATGACATGTGGCTCCTTCACCCCCACCTGCACTCGGGTCCTCAGGCCCATCCTCCTCCTCCTCCCTCACCCCGCACCTGAGCAGCGCAGAGCTGGGAAGTGTTTCTGTCCAGCGGGGTGAAGAGCCACAGTCCACACCATCAGCTACGTCAAAGGAGACCCAGGTTCAGACTCTGCTCTACAAGAGCTCAGGCCCCAGGACACCCAGCACAGTGCCCCCCAGGGGTCCCTTCTCATCAGGGGACAAGTGTCTCACTATCTGACATGGCCTCAGGGCAGAGCCCAATCTCCACAAATGTTGGACATGTGATTTGCCAGGATCTACATGACACCTGTCTTGTTGATGCAGGGGTCCTTGGAGAAAACTTTACATGTTTCTACTTTTACATTTCAGTTGATGAACTCTCAAAAAGTGTGTAAAGTCAATGTACCACAAGCTAAAGCAAACACATCACTCACCAGAGATTTCTTCATTGTCTGCTGCTCTCACAGATGCCTGAGGGCTGTGGGGCTGGAGCTGGAGAGGGGATGGAGTCCCACAGGAGAGGACTAAGGCTGCTGCTCCTGGAGTCTCCTGTCCAGAGCGCCCCACACTGCATGGGAGAGACCAGAGAGTCACTGCGTGTGACAGCAGTGTTCACACTTTTAGAAGGGGCACGAAAGGACCCACAAGTCCATAACTGGTAGAATGGGTTTACAATTTACTGTACCTTTTTTTTAATTTGTTTATGCATATAAGCACTGGGGTACAGTTAGAGGCGCAGGAGAGTGAGAGAATTCACCAGAGTCAGAGCGGGGAACAGAACAGACAGACAGACAGACCTAAGACATTGCTGAGGGGAGCAGCGGGTGAGACAGGAGAGTTCTGCTGCTCCATGTGGGTTTCTCCCTGGCAGATCGGGAATCCAACCCCGCACTGCAGAGGCTGTGAACAATGAAAACCAATACTTTCTACTGATTCATTGTTCACACAAAGAACAAAAGTTTCAAAGCTGGGCCTCCCTGGTGGCGCAAGGAGTTAAGCACCACACTACGGAGCAGTCCCCAGCCTCTGCAGCACCAGTTCGACCCCGGCCAGGAGCTACCCACATGGCGCAGCAGACCTCTCCTGTCTCCCAGCTGCTCCCCTCAGCAGTGTATTTCGTCAACCTGTTCTGCTCCCCACTCTGTCTCTGGTGAATCCTCTCACCAGCCCCCACGCCCCGCACACACACCCCTTTGGCCTGTACCACAGCTCTTGTATACTAAATAAATAAATCTAAAAAAAAAATGTACCTAATGAACTATTTTGCTAGGAGACTCCCAGAGGTGGGCGGGAGAGCCCGCCTCCCCGCCATCTTTTCTGTGGAACCCCGACTCCCCCCCTCCCACACACACAGCGAGTAGATCTGTCCTGGGGTGTTGCCCCTGCGCACAGGTGGAAACGCGCTTCCCCAGGCTCCAGCCTTGCAGGACCTCGTCCCCGCCCCCCCAGGGAAGACCCTGGGGCAGCGTCCGTCCGGGGACACGGCCCTGCGCCGCGCCGGGAAGCCCCCAGAAAGGCCGCGACGTTCTCCCCAACCAGCCTCAGCCAGGCCGCGGCTCCCCTCAGCCTCCGTGCCCAGGCACACCGCGTCGGCGACAGGAAAGGCCCCAAAAGCAGAACACCCACGTCCAACAGCTGAGGGGCCGCAAATCTGGGGGGTCGTCACAAGCAAGAACTCAGCGACGCTGTGGCCCGCACCCCGCGTTCCTAACGATCCACGGGGCGAGGCATCTAAAACCCCACCACACACTCCCCGCCCGGCGTCACCCTCAGAGCCCGGCGGGGCGCCCCGCGTCCAGGAGGTCTCCCCCGCGCCCGCCCTCAGGACTCACTCGACGCTCCCACCCCGAACGTAGGGCGCCCCCCAAACCCTCCCCCCGTCTCCCCACCCCGCGTGCCGCCTCAGCTCCGCGCCAGCCGGCCTCGAGACAACGGCCGCGCACGACCGTGACGCCGCAGCGCGTGGAGGATCTGGACGCCCTGACGGGGCGAAGGACGGGGTCGCGCCTGCGCAGAACCCAGAAGCCCCGCCCAGAGCCCTTGGCGGGAAACGCGCAGGCTCAGGAGACTGCATTTCCCACAATCCTATGCGCCGCTTCCGGGGCGTCTGAGGAGCGACGGTTCGCAGCCGGGAGGTGGGAGTGTTATGTGGCAGCAGCCGCTGTGAGCGGGCTGCTTGACTGTGGGTCCTCGCACGGCGCTTAACAGGGACGTAGTAATGCTGACTGAGACATGCATAAGCTATTGACAAAAGGCTATCCACAGGGAAGGGGAAATGAGGAAATGGACAGTCAGGGAGCAAAGAGGGAGATAAGGTCTTAAATGCGTCCTACCCGGCCTGCGGAGCTGGAGTCCCAGGGGCACGGAGAGCTGGCAGAGGCCCAAGAGCAGTGAGGCCGGGAGAGACCCAGCGTCTGGCTTTATACCAAACCCGGCTGCTTAGCTACGCCCTCAGGTCCCAGCCACCCTCCCGTTGGTGGTAATGGGATTTGTCTTTCCTGTGTCTTGATGGCTTCTGTCTGGAGTGGGGTGGAGTCCACCAAGCCTGTATGGGATTAGCTCAGGACAGCCTTTCCCCCTGACAGGATGAGCAGAGGGTCAGGGAGAATGGACGGTGGGCGGGGCCCCTGAAAATGGCTGGTGGAGAACTGGTTCAGGGCTGAGTTGAAAAGGAGCTGAACAAGGACACACCGCGGGTGAACTGGTTGAAGAGTCTGTGCTAGCACCTTCTTGCCAACCTCTGCGGCCTGAGTTCCATCCTGGCCGGGTAGCTGACCCAGAGGTCAGAGCTGATCTGCCCCGTCTCCCCCACTGCCCCCCTCAGCACTGGATGCCATTACATCTGCTCCCCACCCTGTCTCCTGAGAATCCTCTCAATCCCCTGCCCAACTTTGGACCTATACCGCCATTCTGTTCTTGTTGTTGTTGTTGTTGTTGGAGTCAGTCAGTTTGGGGTGCGGGTTCCTTGGGGTCACCCTGGGAAAGGTGTCCCCAGAGCTCCCGTTTCAGTGACATGTAGCTGTGGAACCAAGCATAAGTATTCTTAGCCATTGCTTTGTCATTTTGTGTGTAACTGCCATTGTAGAATTTCAGGTCTTGCAGGTCTTGCTGTCCCAGGAAAAGACTGCATTCCAGAGATAGTTTGGACCCTCACTCCACCCTTACTCTCTGGTCACCAATGAGGGCGAACTTGCTGTAATTGGAGCTGCAGGTTGGAGCTGCATCTTGGCCTGGCCAGTCAGCTTAGAATGATAGCCGGGCAAAGTTGGAGAACGCATCCTTGTAGCCAATGAGTAAATGCCAGCATAATTTAACCTTATTAAAATACCCCTGCTTCCTTTGTTCGGGGTTCTCGGGATCTGCCACTGCGTTGGTAGGTGCCGTGAACCCGGACTCGAGTCTGAAATAAACTCCCTTTTGTGTTTGCATCAGTTGTCTTTGGGTTCTTGGAGGCTATGCTCGCCGAGTCTGCTAACCTTGGACACAACAGTAGCGAGTTTCCCAGGCACGTTTCTCCACAAGACAGAGACATTGGTTATATTTAAATGGCAGGTTTATTAGTGAAAGGGACAGAAGAATAAAGGACACTTGCATAGACACCAGCGGGCAGGAAGAGCTGCCCGAGAGAGGGCAGGTTTGCTGAGAGGCCTGCATGCCCCCAGGCAGGGTCCCTGAGGGAGCAGCCTCTGCAGAGGGGGTCAGTGAAGACAAGCCCAGCAGGTACAGGGCACCGGTAGGCAGGAGGCTGCTGCCCTGCAGAGGAGAGAGTTGGTGAAAAGAGGCACCTGCATAGTCTCAGGTGGGCAGACGGAGTGCAGCCCTGAGCCAGTGCAGAGACTGCACTGATGTAGTCTTCTGTTTGGGAGGGGCACCCCTTGTGAGCATTGGTTAGTAGCTGATTTTGGACAAATCTGCAGAATCTGAAAGGGACGGAGATTCCACAGTGGGCTCAATCTCTGTATCTTTACCTTTAGGTCTGTGCTTTAGACTCTCCCTACAGCCTGATACCAGCATGGGTCTTGTGCTTTGTAATCTAGCTGTTGTGCCTGAGGATCTTGGTTCCTATAGCTGGTCAGTGGCTGTGCTAATCCCTTCTACCTCCCCCTCCTCGAGTGAGCCAGGTTTCTGGTCTTGTGGATCCTCCTGTTCATTTTTTTTCTATTCCTGTCCTCCATCAGTTCTTGTATGAATAATTAAATGATTTTTTTTTAAATTCAGCTTTAGGGCCTCCCTGGTGGCACAAGGGGTTAAGCACCACACTATGAAGCAATCCGCAGCCTCTGCAAGATGAGTTCTATCCCCGATCGGCCAGAGAGCAACCCACATGGTGCAGCAGACCTCTTCTGACTTGCCCACTGCTCCCCTTAACAGTGTACTTTGGTCCATCTGCCTGTTCTGTTCCCCACTGTCTCTGATGAATCCTCTCACCCCCGACATTTCTGGCCTGTACCCCAGCTCTGTATGCATAAATAAATCTTTAAAAAAGTCATCTCTATTAAACATATATTAAAAGTTCACATATTGTGGGCCTCCCCAGTGGCACAGCGGTTGAGTGCTGGGTTGCAAAACACCCTGCGGCCTCTGTGGCAACGGTTCGATCCCTGCTGCTCCCCGGCCACCAGAGGAGGGTCCCACATGGTGCGCAGACCTCTCCTGCCGCCCGCTGCTCCCCTCAGCAGTGTACTTCGATCCTTCTGCCTTCTCTGCTCCCCACTCTGGCTCTGGTGAATTCTCTCACCCTCCCACGCTTCTGACTGTACCCAGTGCATGTATAAACAAACAAATAAAACAAATAAATAAATAAAAATACATGCCTCTTTAAAAAACAAAAGTTCACATATTGTCTCAATATTCAGATACCACTGTATGCTCTTTGGTCAAAATCAAGATGCAGGCATTTAAGAAGCGTTCTTGTTCTTCTGATTCCTGGACCCCACAGTTGGTGGTGAACATAGAGATTCATTACTTAGCTAATGTGCACCTACAGAATTCTATGCCCTGGGGCCTCCCTGGTGGCACAAGGGGTTAAGCACAGCCTCTGCAGCATGAGTTAGATCCCTGGCCGACCAGGGAGCAACCCATATGGTGCAAACAGAAGACTACATGAGTGTGGTTTCTGCACTGGCCCGGGGCAGCCATCCGTCTGCCCACCTGTGACTATGCAGGTGCCTCTGTTCACCAACTCTCTCCTCTGCGGGGCAGCAGCCTCCTGCCTGCCGTGACCTGTATCTGCCAGGACCTACCTTCACTGACCTCCCTCAGCGGAGGCCACTCTCCTCAAGGGCCGCTCTCCACAAGGCCAGGACTTCTCTAGAGACTTAACAGGTACAATCCTTTTCTTTTTGGGAGTGGCACTGTTTGTTGCTGATGTTGGGTAACTTGGCAAACTGAGAAAGGGGTCACGGGTTCCAGGATGGACCCAATCTCCATATCTTCACCCTCAGGCCTGTGCTCCACTCCCTAGACCATCTGATCCTGCTTGGGCCTTATGCCTTGTGACAAGGCACTGGCGCCTGAGGATCACGACCTCTACAGCTGGGTTAATGGTCCTTTTATTCCCTGCGACCCCAGGTTCTGGTCTTGGGCACCTCATCTCCAGTCTTTCTATTCTTGTCTTCCATCACAGTCATCACTTGATAATATCTCAAGTAGGATTGATGAAAAGTACGGAGAAAATATCAAAAAATATATTTATATTTATATATATATATATATATATATATATATATATATATATATATATATATATATATATATATTTGCCCCACCTTGGCAATGCTGCCTTGAAGTCTGCTTTTGTTCTTTTTCCTCTAAATAAACTTTCTTTCTTGAATAAAATTTGCTTATCTCTGCTTACTTATCTAAAAAGTCTATGAATTCATTTTTATGGCTTTGTGGGACAAGAACCTGTGGTGGTTCAAGAGCTAAATTAACAGCGCACACTAGATGTTAATATTGTCAGTTTAATTTTAAAAAAGTTAAAACATGACATCTAAATAGAGAACTTGTAACTACGATGTGAGTTACATGATTAATTCCCCCTCAGGAATAAGGAAGATGGAGGTACATCTTGAGGAACTGTATATTTACAGGCATTTAAGAAGGAATGTGTGATTATGAGCTTAGAAGTGAAACTGGTTGATGTCCTCCATGGCAATAAAAATAATTTTTGAGATTTTTTTTCATGCAATATAAATGTTTTACATCTCTCTTGGACAACAACTGCTTGTAATTTCATAGTCTGAACCCTTAGTAGTACATAGTAAAGTCCAACTGTCTATTCCTGTGGGTAATTAAATAGTCAGATAATCCCTGGATGGGCTTCTGAACTGCCTGGATGACATGCTATACTCTTGGTCTTACTTCTGAATTTTGGATAATTTTTCTTTTTTTTAAGATTTATTTATGTATAGGCCTCCCTGGTGGCACAAAGGGTTAAGCGCTGCACTATGAAGCAATCCGCAGCCTCTGCAGCACGAGTTTGATCCCTGGCCGGCCAGAGAGAAACCCACATGGTGCAGCAGACCTCCTGCCTCACCTGCTGCTCCCCTCAGCAGTGTATTTCAGTCAATTCACCTGTTCTGTTCCCCACTCCATCTCTGGTGAATCCTCTCACTCCCCACATCTCTGACCTGTACCCCATTTATATGCATATAAATCTTTATGCATACAAGAACTGGGGCACAGGCGAGAGGTGTGGTGGGTGAGAGGATTCACCAGAGATGGTAGGAAATAGAACAGGCGAATTGACTGATATACACTGCTGAGGGGAGCAGCGAGTGAGGCAGGAGAGGTCTGCTGCACCATGTGGGTCACCTCTCTGGCCAGGGATCGAACTCATGCTGCAGTGGCTGTGGACAGCTTCATTGTGCTATGACTTGGCCCCTTGTGCCACCAGGGAGGCCCCGGATAATTTTTTTTTAAGATTTATTTATGCATATAAGAACTGGGGTACAGGCCAGAGGTGTAGGGGGTGAGAGGATTCACCAGAGACAGGGTGGGGAACAGAACAGGCAGACTGACTGAAACACACTGCTGAGGGGTGCAGCAGGTGACTCAGGAGAGGTCCGCTGTGCCATGTGTTGTGCTCCCTGGCCAGCTTCATAGGTTGCGTCTCAACTCCTGGATAATTTTTCTTTTTTTTTTTTTTTTAAGATTTATTTATTTATTTACACAAGCACTGGGTACAGTCAGAAGCACGGGAGGGTGAGAGAATCCACCAGAGCCAGAGCGGGGAGCAGAGCAGACAGAAGGACCAAAGGACACTGCTGAGGGGAGCAGCGGTCGGCAGGAGAGGTCTGCGCGCCATGCGGGACCCTCCTCCGGTGGCCGGGGAGCAGCCGGGGATCGAACTGGTGCTGCAGAGGCTGCGGGCAGCTTCGCAACCCAGCGCTCAACTGCTGCGCCACCGGGGAGGCCCGCCTGGATAATTTTTCTTTTTTCTTTTTCTTTCTTTCTTTCTTTATTTGTTTGTTTGTTTGTTTGTTTTGTTTATACCTGCACTGGGTACAGTCAGAAGCGTGGGAGGGTGAGAGAATTCACCAGAGCCAGAGCGGGGAGCAGAGCAGGCAGAAGGACTGAAGTACACTGCTGAGGGGAGCAGCGGGCGGCAGGAGAGGTCTGCGCGCCATGTGGGACCCTCGCCGGTGGATGGGGATCGAACCCTTGTTACAGAGGCTGCGGGCAGCCTCGCAACCCAGCGCTCAACCGCTGAGCCACGGGAGACGGCCCTAATTTTTTTTTTTTTTTTTTTTTTTTTGCGGCACTCTTGCAGATGGCGATCGAACTGACGCTCCAGAGGCTGCGCTTGTGTGATTAAATGTCATTCTTATTCAACCACTTAATATTAAATACACACATTCTTATTACTTGATAGGCCTCATGAAAACAGGTGATGGGCTGTGTTTGGCCTGCAGGATGCCTGTCAAAGAAAAATTAAACAAGGTTCTTTCCACCCCCAGGCCATCATAAGAATTGTCTTAAGGGCCACGGTGATACCCTCTTTCCTCTTTCCATCCATTCAAACTCTTCGTGCCTCAGTTTGCATTCCAGTTCATTCACTGTCCTCTAGAACACATCACGCAGGCAAACTGCTGCATCTCATCCAAACCAGAGCCAAAAATGGGGGATCCCCAAAGCCCACGTGTCTGCCTTTTATATCCACCTGGCTGCTTAACCCCACCCTCAGGTCCCAGCCACCTTCCCTTTGGTGGTGATGGGATTTGGAGTTCCCAGTGTCTTTGGCTTTGGCCTGGGGTGGGGGTGGCGTTCACAAAGCCTGTATGGAATTAGTTTTAGGACATCCTTTTCCCCCTAACAGAATCAGGTCTTGGATAATTTAAAAATTTGGTATTTTTCTGCTTTTTATCCTTTAGTCAGACACCTAACTCACTATTTACCAGTCACTGTAAAAATTGGATGTAAAGTAAGCTGAAGAGAGTGTTCTCCACTTTAAGGAGGTGTTTTCTTCCCCTAAATTCACAGGCTTTTTCTGATCACGTGCTGAGACTTCTGGGATCAGGCTCAGTTGGTTTTGTCAAGATTACTTTGGACTTTCTAGTTAGCTATAAAGGAAGCTTGCCAGTTGGTTGGAAAATTTCTGAACTTCTTATTGACCGTGAAATTTCAGGTTTCCTTGAAAATCTAAGTCTCTTAAAACAATCAATTTACTATGCAAACTACATAGTGGGTTTCTGTAAATAATATTCCTTATCAAATTTCTAGTAAGAATCTAAGAACAAATAAGCTGCCAAGTAAGATCTTAATCTGCCTCTTCTCCTGTCCTTCTCATGGCCCATATATATCTCATGGCCCATGTTCTATCTTTCTTAGGACCAGGCCTCATCCATGAGGTCAAACAGAAACTTGGACTCTGTAAAGTAATTTGAGTTTTCTATGCTTGTCTTTAAAAATGGTTCCAATATTGGGTTCTAGAGGTTTTAAAATGATTAAAATGGGATGCTTATTAGCACATGTAAGGACTTTAACTTCCATCTCTTATTGGAAACCTCCTTGATTAAAAAAAAAAGAAACAACAGAACTTAGATGGCTATATCAACTTAACTTGAAAACTTAAGTTGTTTTAGGAATTAGTCCCTTTTTGTGTTGAAAAGGGATATAGTTTTGGTGAAACTGTCTACCCATCCAATATCTCTTCTAGGAATTTAAAGGAATATGTGGCCTTAGAAAACTGATAGGGAATTTTATGCCCCACTTTCTTTAGAACCTAAGGGGCATTCTTACAAATATAACTTGAGAAATGTTTTCTTATCTGAAGGAGTTAGTTAGAAAGGATATTAAAAAGTAAATTAATTAATTGTCAGTGTTGTCAGAAATATTGGTAAAATAACTATCTCTAAAAATTAGTGCAAATGGCCAAAATTCTAAATGAAAGAGATCTCTGTGTCTATGTCTTTGCCTTTGTGGTTTTTTGTTGTTGTTTGTTTCTGGAGGGTTGCTGTGTTAGAAATCATTATAAATGGCACCTATATAAATTCTAATAGAAAAGAACCCAAATTTTGAGATCGCGATCTAAAATTTTTGGTAAACAAAAACTAGTTCAAAATGTAATGTTTTAATTAAAGCACATATGTCTTAGATTTACAATGTTGGGAGTTAAAAGTTTTATTGTATGTTAAATGTGTTTGAAAAAGTTTGGAGTGGTCAAAAGAAAAAAAAAATATTGACCTGGTCTATGTTAACAGAGATAAGTGTGGTTTTGTTTATACCTGGACTTCTTTTTGATAAAATTCTCTTCTAAAAAGACTGACCCACTATTTTTTTACCTTGAAAGAAGTACCTTTGTTCCCCAGGTAAGCAACTTAATTGATTTTTCCTTCCCTTGTCCTAGCCAAGGAAAAAAAAGAAAAACCTCTGGCATATAAAATTGTTTCATTTATAACTCTGCAATTTGAACTTCCTATTCTAAGAAAAACTAGAGCTACAGTTGGTACCTCTGTTCTTCTTATCATTATTTAAATGGTGGTATATTTTTCCTATAAAACTAAGGATTTACCAAGTTTAATAACGAAAGTTTGTTGACTGCTTGATGAGCTTTTGGTGTATTTTTGCTTCTTATAGTAGGAAAATAAAACTTTATTGTTATCATCTAGGAAAAAATAAAACATGTGTTTATGTATGAGTTATCCACTACAAAGGAATAACAGCTCTAACAATGTCTTAAAGTGAACAATGTGAGGCTTGCCTGTTAATTAGCTGAAGTTATGTTGGGACAAGGCCTCAGAGTGGACTAAAAGTTTCAGGAAATGACTGATGGACTTTCTCTGGCCAGGCATCTGACTTGTGTGCCCCAGATGACCAGATGACCTCTTGGGAGTCTCCAGCTTCTATACTCCGATATTAAACGGGTTCCTGGCTGTGGGTCCTCACCCGCGCGCTTTAAAGGGACTTATGAATACTCTACTACAGGCACACACAAAAGGTTAATAAAAGGTTTATTTACAAGAGAAAAGGAAATAAGGAAAATGTACAACTCAGGGAGAAAATAGGGAAATAAAGTTTTTAATGTGTCCTACCCGATCCGACGACCTGGAAACTCAAAGTCACTCTCAGAGCTGGCCGGATGCTGCGAGCTGGCGGAGAACCAAAAATGGGGGATCCTCCAAAGCCCACGTGTCCGCATTTTATATCCACCTGGCTGCTTAACCCCACCCTCAGATCCCAGCCACCTTCCCTTTGGTGGTGATGGGATTTGGAGTTCCCAGTGTCTTTGACTTTGACCTAGGGTGGGGGTGGAGTCCACAAAGCCTATATGGAATTAGCTTTGGGACATCCTTTTCCCCCTAATAATTCCCCCCTTTCACTTTTTGCCACCATTTCCATGGTGATGAAGATCGAATATATGGAGGTTGGGATGCAGTCTCAGATGAACATTTTGTCAGGTTCCAGTGTGAAAGAAAACCAGTCTCTCCAGGTATTTGTCCATTGTGGAAAGCAAAAGTCCTCCACTCTAGGAAAAATAGTTCATCAGTTTAAGCCAAAAAAAAAAAAAATCTGGAGGCATTAGCCAAAACAAGACAGCAGATATGTAAAAATCACAGGAAAAAAATCTTAAAATGGTTCAACTGATGTAAAAACACAAATTTTCTCAACCTTGATCCCAAACTTTTAACAGCATAGCAAAAGTTTGCAAACTAAATCTACTTTTAAACCATTTTTCCTTATTTTTGCATAAAATCACAGGGCAGAAATACCTAACAGCAATTTTTTAGCTGGCTTTGTTGAAATATTCCATACAGGATCAGAGCGAACCAGTGGCATCCAGTCAATGTATGCTTCAGGTATAAAGTTGGTCTCATCAGACTCCACCTGGGCTTTCCTCCTCTCGAGGGTACCAGGGCATTTTCGTTGGCCAGGTTATCCAGTCCTGCCAATGGAGGCAATCTTCCTCAACTTCTTTGGAGGTCTCTGGAACCCTACAAACAAGGCAAACAGGTTCTCCTCTTCTTGGTTCAGCTCTTTTTCAACTTTTTGGAAGAACTCCACACAAAGCCACACAATCAAACTCATGTCCAATTTTTTGTTAAAACAGGCAAAATCCCTATGTATGTTATGCAAAAACAGACTCTAAGATAAGTAGCAAAATTACTACCACTATTTGTATGTCGTGTTGGTATCAAGGGGAGAGAAAATGTTACAAGTTAGCTTTGCTGGAAAAAAATTGCAACCTTTCTGCAGATCCTGGTTACTCAAAACAAAACAAAACAAAACAAAAACTTCGTGGATTCAGGACAGAATGCATAAAAAATTTCCAGTATTATGTCAAAGAAACCTTAGTAAATGTCAGGTGTATTTCCAGGTCTATTCAGTCCTTTGTAGGAAAGTTTTTTACTCTCAACAGTTCCATCAATAGGAATCTGTTGAGACCTTTTCTCCCTATATTTCCAGAAACAATTTCTGTAGATGTGAAACAATTGAATTATACAATATTACAAGGTGACAATCACCATTGACAATTTACATACATACCAGATACTGAGAGGTTTTTTTTATACACATTTTAGAAAACTACTGTTAACATTTTGTACATACCAAAGTTTTACCATTTTCCCAAGTGACAATGCTTCCCTTTCAGTTTTACTTCATTAGGTAAAAGCCAAATAGAACAAATTCATGTAATGCCTTCCCAGGAGGAAAAGGAGAAACTTCGTGGAGTGTCTCAGGAGCTCTACTGAGGTTCCACAAAATTTCCTTGCATCAGTCAAATGACAGGCTACCAAATTTGTACTTGAATTTAGATTTCTGGGAAGCTTTGCCATAAATATCAGAAAATTAACAGAAACAACAATATTAAATCTCTATGAAGGCACCGGCTTAGTTCAGTAGCACAATGTTGACAATCAAACCATAACTTTTTGTTTTTCTCATAACTGGAGACTCTTTTTTTTTTTTCCCCAACATCTATGTGCATCATGTATACCAATTTGTCGATCACTGGAGGTCAAGACGGTTAGACACAAGGACATACAGACAGACAACATATAAACACAAAGAGCTCTTTAGTTACCATTCATCACGCGTGGGATATCCCATACAACTGCAGTTTGTCTGATAGGCCAAAGTAACAATAAAAAAAAAACAACAAGCAGAAAAAAAACTTCAAAGTAAAAAAAAAAAAAAGTTGATAGGAAATAACAAAATCAAGATTAAAAACCTTTCTATGTAAAAAAAAATACTGTCAGCATATACATGATCCTAGATGTTATTTCACATCTCCTAAACTTTGAAAGGAAGAGATTGGTTAGAGCATGTTAGTTTTTTTTCTCAGGGTTTCTTCAGGAAAAAAAAAAAAAAAAACGAGTTCTTGGGTATCCTGCAACAATAACTGGAAAAGAAGTCAGTAACATTCAAGTTTCTTCTGTTCTTAAATAAATATCTCAAGTCTTCAATGGGTTCACAAAACCAATGGGACTTTGTCTCTGGGTCAGTTCCTTCTGGCACTTTCTTAACTCTGGAATGATGTACCCAGGGTTTTATACCTGCAAGTTTCAGAGAAGTATGTGTGCTTAGCAAAACGTCATATGGACCAGTCCATTTTTCTGACAGCTGGTTTTGGGCATCCCCACTCTGCCAGGTCTTCAGTAAGACCTGATCTCCAGGTTTGAAGGGTTGCAATGGTTGATCAGGAGGCATAGAGATTCTCGAGGTTGCAAAGTTATGAATTACTGCCAGAACCTCCTGGATGTGTTTCACATATTGTGTGATCCGGCAATCTTGAGCTATTTCCGGACTGGCTTTCAGAACTGAGGCCTGGAAGGGTCTTCCGAACACAATTTCAAAGGGGCTTAATTGTAGCCCACTTCCAGGTGCCACTCTTATGCGGAGGAGGGCAAGGGATAGTACCTGGTTCCAACGAAGCTGTGTTTCTTGGCACAGTTTTGCCAAGGTTTTCTTTAAGGTGTGGTTCATTTTCTCCGTTTGTCCAGAAGACTGCGGTCTCCATGCAGCATGCAATTTCCAGTTGATCTGTAACACACTGCTTACTGCATGAGTAACATCAGAGACAAATGCCGGCCCATTATCACTCTGGATAGAATCCGGCAACCCAAAGCGAGGAATTATCTCCTTCAGCAGCTGTTTTGCAACCTCGGAAGCTTTTTCCGTCTTTGTGGGAAATGCTTCCACCCATCCCGAGAACGTATCCACAAAAAACCAACAGGTATTTGAAATTGCCTGTTGTTCTAGGCATTTGTGTAAAGTCCACCTGCCAGTCCTCAAAAGGGCACTTGCCTCGATATTGAACCCCAATGGCTTTAGGGTGGGAGTCAGTCTTGGGGTTATTCCTGGCACATAGTTGACAACCTCGGGTGATCCGTTGTGCTATTCTATGCAAATATGGTCCCTTCAAATATGGGCGCACAGTTTCTAATAAGGCATCTCTCCCATAGTGGGATCCTTCGTGAAGATGTTTTAGCACCGGATATACCAGGGCCTCCGGGAGAATCACGCCAAAGAGATGCTGACCAGTAACAGCAACACAGTGTCCCAATGCATAGGACAAATTAGAAAACAAGCAGCAGGGAGAAGAAAAATTGCAAGTAAGCAAGCACGTCCCCAGGGAAAAGACACACCACAAAAAGACAACCAAACACCAAAAGGCAACAACAGTGACTAAGAGGAACTTATGAGTCTTCCCTATAGAGAATTTAAAGTTGTCATGATTAAAAAACTGAAAGAAATTGAAAAGGATATGGGAAAAATAATCAACAGTATGGGAAAAATAATCAATGACCAGGGCCTCCCCTGGTGGTGCAGGCAGTTGAGTGCAGCTCTGTGAAGCTGTCCACAGCCTCTGCAGCACGTATTCAATCCTGGCCAGGCAGCGAGGGTCCCACATGTTGTGGCAGACCTCTCCTGTCATGCCCGCTGCTCCCCTCAGCAGTGTATTTTGTCAGTTTGCCTGTTCTGTTCCCCACTCTGTCTCTGGTGAATCCTCTCACCCTCCCGTGAATCTGGCCTGTATCCCATTTCTTATATAAATAAATAAATAAATCTTTAAAAGAAAGTAATCAACGACCAGAAGAATGAAATTGAGTCCCTAAAAAGGGAAATGAAAGAAATGCAGAATGCAGGCGATCAAAAGATTAATGGAGGAGCGCAAAAACTCTGGGAAAAGCAGTGAAAGCAGAATAGATGAAATGGAAGAAAGAATAAGTACTCTCGAAGACATAAATAAAAGGAACCAAAACAGAAAAGAGAAGTATAAAGGAAAAAGAATGAAGAAAGACTTTGGGAACTATATGACTCCATAGGAAATACAATATAGGTCCAATATAAGAGTTATAGGAATCCCAGAAGGAGAGGAGAGAGACATAGGAACAGAGTAAATATTCAAGGAAATAATTGAAGAGAACTTCCAAATATGAAGAATAAGCTGAAAATAGACATTCAAAAAACAAAAAAAAGAACACCAAACTTCCATGAGGAAAGGAAAAATACAGCAAGACACATAATAGTAAAGTTCCCAGGAATCCAAGACGAGGAAAAAATAATGAAGCTGACAAGAGGGAAGAAACAGATAGCATACAAAGGAAAACCAATCAGGCTGACATCAGACTTTTCCAAAGAAACACTACAGGCAAGGAGAGAGTGGAGGGACATAGTCCACAAACTCTAAGACAACAAATGCCAACCAAGAATACTCTATGCCACAAAGCTTTCCTTTCTCTATGAAGAAAGAATAAGGACCTTCTCAGACAAACAGAAACTTCAGAATTTCATTCCAACTAAATTCCATTCCAAAAAATACTGCAAGGAGTCCTAAAGCCAGAACCAAAAGAGGGATGAAAAAGAACAAAACTAGACCCCTCCAAAATATAATTAATTTTAAAATAAATAAATAAAACCAGAGAAAAGACAAACAAATGGCAAATACAGACACTAATATACCAATATTAACTCTAAATGTAAATGGACAAAACTCTTCAATAAAAAGACACAGAGTTGCAGTGTGGATTAAGAAACAAAACCCAACTTTTGCTGTCTCCAGGAAACACATTTGACTACAAAAGTTAAAAGTAGACTGAAAGTAGGGCCTCCCCGGAGGCACAGCGGTTGAGCTCTGGGTTGCAAAGCTGCCCACAGCCTCTGCAGCACCAGTTCTATCCTCGGCCTCTGGGCAAGGGTCCCACATTGCGCGCAGACCTCTCCTGCCACCTGCTGCTCTCCTCAGCAGTGTACTTCTTTGGTCTGCCTGTTCTGTTCCCTGCTCTGGCTCTGGTGAATTCTCTCACCCTCCCACACTTCTGACTGTACCCAGAGCTTGTATAAATAAATAAATAAATCTTAAAAAAAAAGTAGACTGAAAGTAAAAGGATGGAAAACAATCCTACAAGCAAATGGACCAAAAAAGAAGAGAGGAGAATCAAGCATTATTTCCAATAACTGTAGGTATCTACTGGTGAGCAAGAACTTCTGTCATAGACAACAATTTTAATAATAACAAAAATATGACCACATTCAGAGATTTGGTTACAGCATAGAAGACTTTTTGATTCTAAAAAATCATAATTTTTCAGTTAAAGAGGCCAGTAAATGAACAATAAGTAAAGCTAATACTGTTGAGAACTGAATTAGTAACTGGTGTTTACATGTAAGAAATTCCTCAGAACATAAAATACAAAAATTGGAAACCATGAAGATAAAAGATACGCAGTCGAAATAATGTAGAGACAGCAGACAAAGCATGTAGGATTTCTAGGAAAAAAAAGAAACAGATGGAGGAGAGAGAACAGTTAAAGAAATAGTTTAAGCTTCTCTGGATTAAAGATGACTTGAATCTGCAGTTTGAATGAATTGCCAACTACCAGTCAGAATTACAGATATAAGTGATTAAAATCCTTGTATTTTAAAAATACAGGGAAGCTTCTACATCAAAACAAAAAATTATGAAGGAGAAGAAATGAGTAGCACTTTTCATCTGTGTAACTCTAGAAAATAACTACAGCCTGCTTTCAGAAAAGCATTACAATCCAATAATCTTTTATCTGGTAAATATATTTTTCTTACTGATAAGTTAACTTATTTTGCAGATAATGCAAGAATGAATTTAGTATCCTCGATGTAAATACGCTTGTAAGATATTCTAAACAAGTACTGTGTAAATCATAACTGGAAACAAAGAGGAAACAGCGGTGAGGAATGATTATTACATTATATATGACTAAAGTTAAATGATGTGTATTTGTTTTCTGTTGCTTTGTACCGAGTTACTACTAATTTATGGATTTGAACAACAAACATTTATTATCCCATGGTTTTCATTGGTCAGGAACTCAGACAAAAGTTAGCTGGGTCCTGTGTTCTAGGGATATCAAAAGCTGCAATCAAAAGTGTCAGCTAGGACTGTGATGGCATTTGAGGCTCCAGATCCTCTTCATGTGATTAAGGGAAGAAAAGGAATAATCATTGATCAAACCAATAAAAGTTAGGAGAAAGAAAAATCATTAATATAAGATAATTAAGAAATATAAAGTAAAATGGAAGAACTAAAAGGAAGCATATTGTTACACTATGTGTATTAAGTTCCTTTAATATGATAGAAACTATCAGATTTGGTTAAATAATACAAATCAAACTACATATTTATACTATGCTCTTAAAACAAGTTTTTAAATGAAAGATCATCAAAGAATTAAGTAGGTATACCAGAAGAAAATAGTAGTGTAATTTAAGTATTAAACAAGGTAGAAATTTTTCCCCAACCCGCCCCCAAGCAAAGTAGAATTTAAGATTAAAATAAAAGTGTAGGGCCTCCCCGGTGGTGCAGCGGTTGAGCACTGGGCTGCGAAGCTGCCTGCAGCCTCTGCAGCACCTGTTCCATCCCTTGCCACTGGAGAGGGTCCCACATAGTGCAACAGACCTCTCCTGCCGTGCCCGCTGCTCCCTTCGGCAGCATACTTCGTCAATCTGCCTGTTCTGCTCCCCGCTCTGGCTCTGGTGAATTCTCTCACCCTCCTGAGCTTCTGACTGTACCCAGTGTGCGTATAAATAAATAAATAAATCTTTAAAAAAAATAATAAAATAAAATGAAAATGTAGGATAAAGAAAGGACATGTAATGGTAAAGTGAACAATTTATGAAGAAGATGTAAAAAATGTGCAAACCAACCTAGCAGCTAAATAAGAGAAAGTGAGGAGTTTTTTTTTTTATTTAGATAATACAGTTAGACTGGGAGGTTTTATTTTATGTGTGTGTGTGTTGTGTCACTTTAAAAATTTTTTTTATATCTTTTTTTTTTCCTCCTTTCTGTTGGTTGGAGAGTGCCGACTTTGTGGGTGTGGGTGGGTAGCAGGGTTCTGAGCTTTCCTCCCTTCTAGACCTCTTTTATGGCAACTTTCTTCTTTGGGCAGTTTGCCAGAGTCGCCCGTTTATCTTCCGTGTCCCAGTTCTCTCAGGGACCTGCTGTTTTTCCTCCCTATTAACTTTTTTTTATGGGAGGTCTTACTGGCAGCGTTTCCTCGCCACCATGTTGATGAGGTCTCAAGACTCTTTGTTGTTCATTTTCAAACAATATTTGCTTCCACCCACCCCCTCAGGTGCAGTCCCTATGGAATTTCCTTCCCCAATGTACCCCTGCACCATCACCTCAGTCCCCTGTTCTCCTCCCTCCCTCCTTCTGATCCCTCTCCCTCCTCCTCCCCTACAGTATGTCTCTGATTTATAATTGTCTGTTTTTGCTTTGTTGTGTTTTGTGCTGTTATTATTTTTTTTACACCGATGTCTTATTTGGTTCCCTTATATTCCTGCTATAAGTGAAACCATCCGATATTTTTCTTTTTCCTTCTGGCTTATTTCACTGACCATAATTACTTCTAGCTCCATCCATGTTACTGCAAATGGCATGAGTTTATCTTTTTTTTGGTTGCTGAATAATATTCCATTGTGTATATATACCACATCTTCTTGATCCATAGACTGGAATGTTTTAAAAACACATTTTCAGAATTAGACATCTCTTGCAAATAAAAAAAAATAGATAAGAACATAAGAATTTAATTAGATAGCCAACAGACTCAACTGGTATGTAGAACTTTGTGTTATTGTGATACAGTGAGTGGGTTATGTGTATGTATACACATGGACACATGTATACATAACCTTTTAAATTACAAATAAACTCTTGTGAGTACCTAGATGGTTTTCAGTTTGATTTTTGTTTTCTGTTTCTATTCGAAGCACTACTACTGAGAATGTGTTATTGTACCTATCTATGGCTTTGCCCATTTTTTGTGTACATTTTTGCAAATTCATTTTCTCAAAATGAAATTTCTGAGTCAAAGAGTTTAACAGGTATTATCAAATTGTCTGCAATTAGTTTCAATTTCTACCTATGGTATATGACAGTACCTGTGTGCCTTTAACATCATTAATCCTGGGTATCATTGAGTTTTCAAGTCTTTTCCAAACTAGCAGCCTATTTTGTTGTTGACATTTCCTTACATATTAGCATAAATGTTTTAAAATGGTTTTAGTGTTTTGTCTAGAAGTATTAGCATTTAGGAGGTAATATAATCTTTTCAATGCAAAGCATCATCCAACTAAACATTTATATATATACATTTTTGTCTCTTATATTTTTACAGTATTGCCATCCAACACACCAAATGTTTGCAGGACCAAGAGAATACGAATGAAGCCTTTGGAATACTGGCGAGGGGAACGCATAGATTATCAAGGAAGGCCGTCAGGTAAAATTCAATTTATGCTTTAATGTCTGACAGTAAAAAATAATAATTGCAGTTTACTTATGTATGTTATATGCCAGCTAAGCCTACATATCTACATACATTTTGTTATTTAATCATTCCCCCCAAATGTGACAGGAATAAACGATTTTGTTTGAGTACTGTACTCTAGAGACAAAGTTAGAGATATCTCTTAGTAGCAATTTGAGGTGAGTGCGTGACTTTATAGAACTTTATGAACTATTTCCTTACTAGCCACCAGGTTTCTAATTGAACAAAATGAAATATTAGATCAGAACATAAGAAAATTATAAATGGTAAAGGTTAAGTATTCCCTTTTTATTCTTATTTCATCTTTTTCTACATAAATGGTAAAGGTTGGGCACAAAAGTATTGTGAGTGTTACCTTAAAGTTGTTTCCTTTCTTAAAGAATATAGCTAAGTCAAAGAACTAAACTCACATGTGGACTACTATAAATAATTCATTGCTGGCCTTGTGTGTTTTTTTTTTTTTTAAATTGCCAGGTGTGACTATTGATTTTACACAACTGAAGACATTCAGTCATGTTTCATCAGTGCTTCTAGATTTAGAATAAAAGACATTTACATGAAATAGGTTGGTAGTATGTGTTATTTGAATTGTTAACTATAGAATATAGTAATAGTAATGTTTTCTTTGGTACTTTGAAAGGAAATGTGTTATATTTAGAGTTTTGTTTCTCACTTTTCATTTTCTCAGATATGAAATTTTGCCATTTTTGTTAATTTCAGGGGGCTTTGTGATTGGTGGAATACTATCCCCAGACGCAGTATCATCTAAAAGGAAGGCAAAAGGAAACATGGAAAAAGTCAACAAAATTGTTAATAGAAAAAGGATCTGTCTTGATAATGATAAAAGAAGTATGAACTTATTCCTGAAAGTAACTTTTAGATTTTCTTTTAAGTGACAGTACTTTGAAAAGTAGCACTTTGAAAATTTTGAAATTTATCTCTAAAAACTCAGATGTGGTACTATAGGGTAAAAATGACCACCTTTCCCCCACAAATTTTGAAATAAAATTTGAAATTCTTTTAAAAAAATCATTAATGACATAGTATAAATAATTTCTTCATAAGCAAACCACACAAACAAAACTCCTTTTCTGTCCCCAAGCTGTGGTTAAAATTGACATTTTAATGAATTTTTCTAAAGTGTAGTACATGCTATCAGAGAATATGCAGAACAGTCATTTAACTTCTTGATGATGCAGGAGTTCAAGAGTTGTTATGTTTTGGGCCTCCCCTGGTGGCACAGCCGTTGAGCGCTGGGTTGCGAGGCTGCCTGCAGCCTCTGCAGTGCCAGTTCGATCCCTGGCCACCGGCGAGGGTCACACACACACACACACACACACACAAAAAAAAAAAAAAAAAAAAACAAGAGTTGTTATGTTTTAATAGGCTTATAGAAAATGTGTTTAGGATGTATGCTTCTATAGTAAATCATTGTGGTTTTTGAACTTTTATCAAAGTGGTCATTTTTAAATAGGACTATACCTCTGCTTATTTTCTGCTACGACTTGTCCATTATTGTATATCATACTAGTTTTTCTTCAGTGGAAAAGAATTTTAAGTAGTTTGTATTTCAATGATACTTCTTTTGCAGATAATAAATTAGCGATAAATCTGAATATACCTCTGGGAGATCCTTTGCAACCAACGAGGGTAAAGGACCCAGAAACAAGAGAGATTATTCTTATGGGTAAGATAAAGGATGGTATTGAAAATGTTTAGTTTAAAAAACAAAGGACAAAAACTTGATTTGTTGACTGACTTTTATCTACTTTCCATCTCTTGCTCCATTTATTTCAGAGCAAAAATCCAGTAGAATGTCTAATGCTAATAAGCAGCCTGTGTGAGGGCTGTTCTGGTGGAGCACTGATGGCAAGTAATCTCCAGGGACACAGAACACCATGAATTTGTCCTTTGAACTACAAGTACCATTGTCAAGACTGTTAACTCCTACAGTGGTGTTCAGGAGGTCACATTGAGACAAGCCATTTATGGGGAATTGTAGCAAACAGACTCAGGATATACTCTTATTTTGATCCTAGGCAGGGATTGTAGATAGTATTAAGACAGCCTTCCAGGTCTTGGAATGCCAGTAATGATACCTGGTAGGTGAAACCTTTGGGGAGCATGACTAACACAACAATCAGTCAAACAAATAACAGGCTTAAACCTAAGGCCTACAGAGGGTTCTGGAAGGTGCCCGTTATATTTAGTAGGTTTTAAACATTCAGTGTCTGGAGACTGTGGGAGTTCCCAAGGGTTTGACTAATGTGTGGTGGGGATAAGTGACATTCCACTAGGCAATATTTATATATTTGAAATACATAAATGCTTCAACAACTTACTTCTTTATTCAATTATTTGGCAATAGAGGTAGAAGTACAGAGAATTTTATTTAGTGTAATATTAATAGCATCACCATACTGCACCAGGTTTGAAAAATTGTGTTGTTAGGCGTTCATTACTTTTTGTCTGTTTTTGAGCCTCTATTCTCTATATTCTATAATGTGTAGGATTACTAACATTCCTGAGTAGCCAAGGAAACAGTGTCAGAAGCTACTGATAGATAAGAATATTAGTTACAGATTTGGAAAGGTTTGTAAGTAAAAGGGAAATTCAAAAGTAAGATAGTAATTTGTGAGTAACAGAATTCTGTTTACTGAGTACCTTTACCTGATAAGTAAATACCTTGTTATTTAATAATCTGTCAATCAATTACAAAAGAATAGTGGCATAATGATTAAGAGTTATGATAAACTTTTTAAAGATATGGAATTCTTATCTCTTTATTTTATTTTCCAACCTTCCTATAATAGAAATAATAATTACTGCCATTAATATTAATAGCTAAGACCTACCTAATGTTTACTTTGTGCCAGTGTCTTAAATATCTCACACCTGTAACTCATATGAAATATGAACTTTCTTTTTTTAATCTCATTGTATAGCAAAGAAAATGGAGAGAGACAGACAGACATTGATAACTTACCTAAATTCATAGAGCTTGTAAGGCAGAGGGAGGATTTGTCCTCTGGCATTCTGTCTCCAGAGTCAATTAACTTAATCACTTCTGTCTAAGACAGGTTTACATCTAGTCGTAACTATTATATGTGTGTGTGTATTGTTGCATCACTATTTTTTGTATTTATTTTTACTTTATATTTATTTTTTCCCTTAGATCTTGTAAGGCCATGAGATACTTACCAATTTTTTGTTGCGCGTGGTGAACTGAAAGTATATAAAACACTGGATACACCCTTTTTTTCTACTGGAAAATTGACATTAGGACCACATGAAGAAAAGGGAAAGCAGCATGTTCGCTCAGATATATTGGTAAGTGTATTTCTCCATATATTTATCTTTTTGATATTGGTGCAAGTCTGATTTATTGAACTTGATGAAGCATAAAGTGCTGTTTCCCAAAAAATATTACTACAGTGCTCAGAATTTTTTTTTAATTTGTTAATCTATTGAGAGTTAATCAATCTGTGCTTACTTAAAAGTTGTTCTGTGCATAGCAGTGTATCCTTGAGATTCAGAACTTTGATTCAGATGTCTTTAGAACAAAAATCTTAGTGTATAGGTTTGTAAACAATCGTTAAAATTTTAAAGCTTGAGGGGATTTATAGTGATTAAATCTAAATCTCGTTCTCCATCATGCAGTTTAGCAATAATGAGGTGAAAAGAATTCACAATCTTGTAATTAGCAGCAGACTGGGCACTGGAAGCTAGTTGCTTGAAAAAGTACTCAACAGTATATTATCGTATATAGCAAAATTGCTGGCCTAAGTTATCTCTGTGTTTCTCTCTTTCTCTCTCTCTCTTTTTTTTTTAGATTTATTTATTTATGTATACAAGAACTAGAGTTCAGGCTAGAGGTGTGGGGGGTGAGAGGATTCACCAGAGACGGAGTGGGGAGCAGAACAGTGTATTTCAGGCAGATTGACTGAAATACACTGCTGAGGGAGCAGCAGGTGGGTTAAGAGAAGTTCGCTGCGCCTGTGGGTAGTTCCCTGGCAGGGGATCGAACTTGTGCTGTGGTGGCTGCAGATAGCTTCATAGGTTGCGTCCTAACCCCTTGCACCACCAGGAAGGCCCTGTGTTTCTCTCTTTAGAGATTCACCCCCTTGCAACTTTTATGTGACATGTGTATGTATGTATATATTAGATATTCATGCTAGTTCATTATTGTATATTTCAAAAACCTTGTTAGTAAAATGTGTGCAAAGTGGGGAGGCTTGTGTTTAGAGAGCCAAACTGAATAAATAAGGAAAAAACATAGAAATACATGCTACAGTATCTTTTCTCTAAAGTTGATATAAATTTTGTTGTTGTTGGGCCTCCCCTGGTGGCTCAGGCGGTTGAGCGATGCGCTGTGAGGCTGTCGGCAGCCTCTGCAGCACCGATTCCATCCCAGCCAGCCGGCGAGGGTCCCACATGGCGCGGCAAACCTCTCCTGTCTTCCCGCTGCTCCCCTCAGTAGTGAATTTCGTCAGTCTGCCTGTTCTGTTCCCCGCTCTGTCTCTGGTGAATCCTTTCTCCCTCCCACGCATCTGACCTGTACCCTGGTTCTTATAAAAAATAAATCTTTAAAAAATTTTTTTGTTGTTGTTGTTTTATTAAATTATAAGGGTTCTTGGTCTCCCTCATGGCCTAGGTGTTAAGTCTCAGCACTATCACCACTACAGCCTGACTTCCATCCCCGGCCAGGGAACTAACCCACTTATACCTCTCCTGTCTCACTTGCTGCTCCACTTAGAAGTTTATTACAGTAAATCCACTCTGTCTCTTGTGTACCCTCTCAGTCCCAGCACTTCTGGCCTTCACCCCAGTTCTTCTACACAAAAAATATATAAATTATAAGAGTTCTTTTAGAGCTTTTTTTTCAAACACTTCTTTCCCATTTAGGAAATCGGTATGTCATAGTGGTTAAGAACATGAATTCCGGAATCAAATTAGTTCAAATCCAACTTTTCCATTTCTATCATGACCTTAGAAAGTCACACCCTTAGTGCCCTGCCTTGTCTTCTTCATCTCTGAAAAACTAATATCTATAATTACTTAGTACCCATCTCACTGGTATATATATACATCGAATGAATAAAAATAAAGTGCTCAGAACATTGGCTGGCCTAGAGCAAGTGCTATTATAAATGCTAGCTGCATTGTGGTAGTTTAGGCTCGTTTCACAAAGTGGTTTAAAAAAAAGGGAAGTAGGAGGAAGGCGAATTCTCTGAAGCAAAGAAAAAAAAAAAACCCAATGGCTGAATCTCAAAATTTGAATTTTGAAGTTTAAAAGCCTTGCAGTTTTTATTTAGTTGCCTTCCCAAAACCAGATTATTTGCAGGATTCTGCTATCTATGTATAAAACGTAAAATTTGCCATGTTTGATTATGGAAGTCTGTATGACTGAAGAGATTTATCTTCTCTTATTTTATTACTCTTGGTACTTGTGTAAATGCATGACTTTTTTGTCTTTTTTTAAGATTTATTTTTATATTTTATACAAGAACCAGGGTACAGGGCCTCCCCAATGGCACAGCGGTTGAGCGCTGGGCTGTGAAGCTGCCCGTAGCCTTTACAGCACCTATTCGATCCCCAGCCACCAGCAAGGTTCCCACATGACGTGCAGACCTCTCCTGCCACGTCTGCTCCTCCCCTCAGCAGTGTATTTCATCAGTCTGTCTGTCTGGCTCTGGTGAATTCTCTCACCCTCCCGTGCTTCTGACTGTACCCAGTGCTTGAATAAATAAATAAACAAATAAACAAACAAATAAATAAATAAATCTTTAAAAAAAAAAAAGAACTGGGGTACAGACCAGATGCATGGGAGGGTGAGAGGATTCACTAGAGACAGAGCAGGGAACAGAACAGGCAGACTGACGAAACACACTGCTGAGGGGAGCATCGGGTGAGACAGGAGAGGTCTGCCGTGCCGTGTGGGACCCTCCCAAGCTGGTCGGGATCGAATCAGCACTGCAGGCTGTGGACAGCTTCACAGCATGGCACTCAACCGCCTGTGCCACCAGGGGAGGCCCTTGTCTTTTTTTTTTAAGATTTATTTTTTTATTTATACAAGGACTAGGATACAGGCCAGAGGCACAGGAGGGTAAGAGGATTCACCAGAGAAAGAGTGGGGAGCAGAACAGGCAGATGGACCAAAGACACTGCTGAAGGGAGGAGCGGGCGACAGGAGAGGTCTGCCGTGTCATGTGGGTATCTCCCTGGCCAGCCAGGAATCGAACCAGCGCTGCAGAGGCTGCGGACAGCTTTACAGCACTGCACTTAACCGGCGGTGCCACTGGGGAGGCCCCGTTTTTTGTCTTTTTGTTCTTTCTTTGACTCATTAGTCAAATTGGGTAGTCTGGTGTCCTAAACTTGGAATCATTAAAGAGAGGTCCATAAAAACCTAGCCATTTTTTCTAATATAAATGGTGCCCATCTATACTATAATTTTTCAGCTTTACTATAGTATAAAAGCAATATGTATTCAGTAAAAACTGGGTGGCAGCAGCAGCAGCAGCAATGCTCCCAGCCAGCATTTTCAGTTTGTGATATTATCACTTTACAATGGGTTTATTCGGACATTGTAAGTTGAGGAAGGTCCATATAGTAAAGAGACATTCTTTACAGTGATTCTGAGTTTTCATAAGCCAATAAATAATAATGAAAAAAAAAGACTTTTTTCCCTGTATAGTTTCCTATTGCCAGTCTAAAAAATGACCACAAATTTTGTGACTTGAAAGAACACCCACTATTATCATAGTTAGGTCAGTTATAAAAGTCTGGTGGACTTCACTATTTCGAACCAAGATATCGGCAGATCTGTATTCTTCTCTGGAGGTTCATAGGTTGAATCTGTTTTCAAGTTCTGTGGTTAGCAAAGATCAGTTCCATGAATTTAAATGGCTGAGGTTCTCGTTTCTTCACTGGCTATTAATCAGTATGTTATTCTCAAGATCTGGAAATAGTCTGTATTCCTTGGTTCCTGACCCTCTTCAGTGCTAACAACAGTGTATCTCATGTTTCATTTCTCTCACTTCTCTGTTTCATCTCTCCAAGGCTTCCAGCAGGAGAAATTTTTATTTCTATTTTTAAGGGCTTATACAACTAGATTAGACCCAACTAGATAACTCAAGGTTATCTTTCTAAGGCCCCTTTTACTACCTAACAGTAAATTCTGAAGATTAGTGTCTGGGCATCTTGGCTGGAGGCTGTGTGTGATGGCAGCGGCGGGGCGGGGGTGGGGTGAGGGGTGTGTGTGTGTGTGTGTGTGTACGGGGGAGGGTTACTAGGGCCCTTATTTCCTTAATTCTTTGTTGTGGTTCAACTTGAAATGAAATTGGTTTTTAAATTTACAGGTTTTTTATGTTAAGTTTGGTAACCTTTTATGTACCTTACATGAAACACCTTATGTGATAACAACTGGGGATTCATTCTTTGTTCCTTCAGGTAAGAATAATTAAAGACATTCTCTTTCACATATTATAGCATTTTTATAGATACTCATGAGCACCCTGAAGATTGAAACCACAGTGATCAAAATTAAGCATGATGTCATTGATGCTAAAGAAGCTTGGTACATATTTTCTTTTAGTTTTATCACTAAAGAAGTATTTTAATACTTGAAATTTGAATATATGAAATGTGAATAATTGTGAAATACAAATAAATACAAGAAAATATAAGAATTGCTTATTGCTGAAAATATTTACTTAGAATATAGGTTGTCTCCAGGATAGAAGAAAAGTTACTATCTTTAAAACATCGTGTAGTCACACAATTTTGAGTAGGTTATTTATTTTAAGATTTATTTATTTGGCCCTCCCTGGTGGCAGGGGTTAAAGACACAGCGCTACTGCCAGCCACTATGGCACAAGTTCAGTCGGCTAGGGGGCTAACCTACATGGCACAACAGACTTCTCCTGTCTCACCCTCTACTCCCCTCAGCAGTGTTTTGCTGCATAAAAGAACTGGGGTGCAGGCCAGAGGTGCAGAGGTGAAAGGCTTCACCAAAGACAGAGTGGGGAGCAGAAAAGGCATATCTGCTGAAGTACACTGCTGAGGGGAACAGTGGGCGAGACAGGAGAGGTCTGCTGTGCCATGTGGGTTAGCTCCCTGGCCTGGGCTCGAACTCATGCCACAGTGGCTGGCAATAGCTTGATAGGGCTGACACTTTAACCCCTGCGCCACCAGGGAGGCCCTTGTGTAGGTTATTTAAACATACAGAATATCGTATGTTTGAAGAACACAGTATTGAAGAATACGGATTTGGGGAATAGGAATTTTAATTTGTTCATTTGTTTTCATTCATTCAACAAACGTGAATGAGAGTCTGCCTAGCATTGCTCTAAGAGTGAAGGATATATAAGTGAACAAAATAGGAAAAAATTCCTGCTGTCATGGAGCTTACATTCTAATGAAAACAAAAAATATTTGTATGTACCAGCACTGTTGTGAATACAACATTTACTGATGCAGTTAAGTTTAATATGTATCAGTTTCTTATATAGAGAAAGTTACAGTATGGTACTCAGTCCTGTAAAACCTACTTTATGTGTGGCTGGCTATTCATCTATATTTCATTTTTGCTGTTATTTGTCAACTTATTTAAGAGTAGCGTTTACTTAATATGTTACATTTTTACTATTTTATTTATGTTACCTTTCATACTTACTTGTACATGCATGTGTCTGGTTTAGGGGACTCCATAGCAGTTCCAAAAATTTAACAATGATTGGATGCAGGAAGAGATTTTACTTCCTGAACCCTTGTCTTTTTGCATTCATTGTCAGAATGACAATGAAGGTTACATGCTTTCAAACCTTATCTGGATCATAGGGAGTGGCTAACACAGATTTTTCAGTTTGTGGAATTAGTTACTTAGGGTTAGGTGGATTGATTGTTTTTATTTGGTGCTGCTATATATATAATTGCTTAGTGATGACTTTTTAATCAAGAGGAAATGATTTCTATGGAAATAATTTTTCTTATCACTCTATTTCTAGGTAATTATTACAACATCAAAAATCTTCTGGATGAGCAAAGTGTACTTCTTTTTACTCAGATAAAAAGATGAAATATGAAGCAAAGTTTAGATGTGTATGTGTGTGCATGTGCGTGAGTGTATATATACACATATACACACAACGGTTTGTACAGTTGGAACATTTCTCTTTGTAATTATTTGCACTATTTTAAAATAATAAAATTTTATTTAGTTTTCTGTTACTTATATCAGATATTTCAAGTTCCCATATCTTAATTTTTCCACAAATATACACTTGACCTCTAGTGGTTCTCATGCTTATAATATTTTAATAATATAAAATAAAAAAAAATATTGCTTGCAGTGAAATACAATATGTTTATTTGTCAGAAGATATCTGATTAATATATCCATTTATTTAAAAGTCATTTCCAAATTTTAGTTTTAAATCACTAATTGTTAAGACAACCAAAAAATAGAGAACTGTACGAAAATAGTACATCTGTATTAGTTTCCTTGGACTTTTGTAACAAACTAGTACAAACTGGGTGACTTAAAATAACAAAAATTCTGGAGCGTCAGAAATCAAAGTATCCGCAGAGATTCTCTCTCTCTCCTCTCTCAATCTCTGTCTGAATCTCTCTGAAACCTTTAAGGGAGAAGCCTTTCTCTCTTTGGTGTTCTTTTAACATCAGTAGTATTTTTTGTTAGAGACTGTCCTGTGCCATAGCTTTCTGTGCTCGGTTCCCTTCACCTTTCTAATATTCAGTGAAATATCTCACTAAATACATCTAGGCCATGGAGTCTAATTTTTATTTTTTTTATCTTATCTTATTTTATTTATACAAGAGCTGGGGTACAGGCCAGAGGTGCAGGAGGGTGAGAAAATTCACCAAAGACAAAGTGGGGAGCAGGGCAGGCAGTGGGACCGAAAGCACTGCTGAGGGGAGCAGCAGGCGAGACAGGCGAGGCCTACCACACCATGTGGGTCTATCCTGGCCAGCCGGGATTCGAACCCGTGCTGCAGAGGCTGTGGACAGCTCCATAGTGCTGCACTCAACCCAGTGTGCCACCAGGAAGACCCAAGAGTCCAATTTTTAGTTATTATTTTTTGTGGTATGTCTGTGTATATATATGTATATATGCGTATATATGTCTGTGTATGTGTGTATATATATACGTATACATGCTATAATTACAAACATAGTTGATGTTTCATGGTAAATTATACTTAGGCCAGCCTCCTACTCATGTACTTTATTGCAATTTCCTAATGAAGGAATATCCTTTTATATATCCCTTTTCCTAAACCTTTTCCTACAAACAAAATATACCTTTTCCTACAAATTTTCAACACCTGCAATAGGTTTATTGTCAAAACACAGCAGTTGTTTGACTCTGATTTGCAGGTTGGGATAAATTTATCAATAAGTTTCAATCACCTGTTATTTTCTGTTATTTTCATTCCCCTATAGCTGATAACCTCCAGGTGCAAGAAGATCTTGGGGTAAGCCTGTTTCTCCTACTGTCTACTCATCTAGACATCTGGGTATTCTGTGTGGTTGCAGAAGATCTTCACTATATCTTTTTTTTAAAGATTTATTTATGTATTTAAGAACTGGGGTGTAGCCAGAGATGTAGGGGGGTGGTGAGAGGATTTACCAGAGACAGAGTGGGGAGTAGAACAGGCGAGTGACTGAAATACACTGCTGAGGAGAGCAGCGGGTAAGACAGGAGAGGTCTGCTGCCATGTGGCTTAACTCCTGGCTGGGGATGGAACTCAGGCAGCAGTGGCTGGCGATAGCTTGATAGCACCGTGCCTTTCTTTAACCCTTGCACCATCAGGAAGGCCCCTTTTCATTAAGTCTTAAGTCTGTCTTCTGGTATATCCTCATATGGGAAGAGATCAGCTCTACATCCAAGTTCTTCTGTGAAGGGTTTTGGTAGCATCCAGCAATAGCTAGCTTTACAATGGCCTCCGGTTTCTGCTGGTCAAATTGAGCAGCTGTTACTTGTTTAAATCCACCTGGTAGCCCGAGTGTGAGGTTTCTATTTACTCTTCCATTTGTTTTCAGAAAATGCCATGTATTTTGTGTTCATTGTGACAACATAATCTCCACAGTCATTTGGGTCACTTTAGAGGAATTCACACAGCTTCCCACCAGCAGGACTGTCTTCTTTTCCAGGCTCCAAAGCCAGTCTCCTATAGCCGATTTTAATACTTTTAGAAGCAGCAGCAACTTGAGTAAATGATAGCTTTAAGAGCAACTAAAAGAACCCTTTATTTTTCTAATTAAAACATCTGCCTTATTGATTCACAATAGTGCTTAAAATGATCGTTTTTTCCTTTATTTTTATTTTTTAAATTATCCAGCTTTGGAGGACTAGTAAACATTTTCTGAATAGGCTACATCTTAACATCTTTCATACTTATCAATGCCACCATAAAGGGATTAGTTTAACTTCCACCATCTTATCACCTGGTAGTGATTTGAATACAATGGACATAGGACAGAAAATCAGAGAAGGGGTATAGGGAAGATTGATTGTTTTGAGTGAGGATGTTTAGTGCCCTGCAATGGTTGATTTTGATCATTTCATCCAATTTTATACTTAGGCTTTTTTTTCCTTTTTTCGTAGAGGAACCTCTTTAAACTGACATAACTAAAAATCTTCTTTTACAAGTGTATGTGGACACTTCCGAAGTAGCTTAGTTTGAGTCATTTTGCTGTTTCATCCCCCTCATCTGTCTATACAGAAGGGCTGGTGACCCTTTGAGGGGCTCTGAGACCTTGAGCTTGATAGGTATGTTCCCACCTGTAGGGTAAAGAAAATATCAGGCTTTTCTGCCCTTCCGCCATCAGGATAGATGATGGATCCTTGTCCTGAATGCATGCCTGATGGCGGGCACCTGGAATAGGGTGTGGGCATAGCTAGATGGGATTCAGCTGAGCTAAGACTGTGCTTTTAAGGGCGGCGTCATGGGGACGCCAACAGCAGCAGCAGCAACAGCAGTAGAAGCCGAAGCAGAAGCCGAATGAGAAGCTGAGAAGCAGCAGAACCAACGCTAGAGAGCCCAGATAGCCATGTGCCTGGTGAACCCCAATAAAAGACCTGCAAAACCACTGAGGACTCTGACTCCTCCTTTACCCGGTCTACATGGGATCAGAAAACCTGCTCTGTGCCTAGTCCTGCCTCTATACCACCAAAAGTGGGATCTAAAACTGTGTTGGACTATAAACCAGAGGCACACTATGGGGGTAGGAGTGGGGAAAGGAGGGATTGGGGTCAAAATAAGGGGAGTGCAATTGTATGGGGAATATATAAATTAAAAAAATATATATAAAAATAAAAAATAAATAAAAGTGTGTTGGGGGACATTTAGCTGGAGCATACCTCCTGTAAGGGCAGGATAGGACACTGAGTAGGTTATGATCCGAGCAGATGGGGTAAGGAGAAGAGTCCTGGAGGCCTCAGTGGCTTTTCAGGCTTTTATTTGAATTTACCAGGTACATGGCAGGCAGGAGTGCCGGAGGGCCAGGAGGCTGGCAGGCCTTTCAGCCCCCAGCAAGTCTTCACTCTTTCTGGGCTCTCGGACCTTCTCTCATGGCCTCTGCTTCTCTGCTGTTTCGTTCTTTAGTTCTCTTTGCTTCTGCTGGTGTCCCTGGGACGCCACCCTTAAAAGTCCAGTCTCAGCCCAGGTGAATCCCATCTACCTATGCCCACACCCTATTCCAGGTGCCTGCCATCAGGCATGCATTCAGGACCACAGCGATCCATCATCAATCCTAATGGCAGGAGGGCAGAAAAGCCGGATGCTTTTTCACTTACCCTATACCTACTATATGAAGGAACTCTGCAGAATAAAGGGCTTGAGAAAATTACCCTCCCATCATGCACCTGTCAAAAAAAAAAAAAAAAAAAAACGGGCCTCCCTGGTGGCACAAGGGTTTAAGCACTTCACTATGAAGCAATCTGCAGCAAGAGTTCTATCCCCAGCCAGCCAGGGAGCAACCCACATGGCGAAGCAGACCTCTCCTGTCTCGCCTGCTGCTCCCCTCAGCAGTGTATTTCGGTAGATCTACCTGTTCTGTTCCACACTCTGTCTCTGGTGAATCCTCTAAGCCCCCTGCATCTCTGGCCTGTACCCCAGCTCTTGTATGCATAAATAAATAAATCTTTAAAAAAAATTCTTAAAACTATGCATACATACATTTGACAAGAGAGTCAGCATTTGGGCCCCTGCACCCAGAGGGCATCAGTGTCTTAGATTGTAAAAGCATCCATTAAAAAAAAGCATCCATTAGTTTTTTTCTAATGCCTTTACTTATTAAAAAAAAAAAACACACCCAATAGTTAAAAACAGAAGAGGAGAGGACTTAAAGAGCAGAGAGAAAACAATACAACCATTTAATATTGCTACATCACTGAGAACAGACTGTCAAGAAAGTAAACAAGGAGTAAAAGTATTTTAAATCTACATGGAAGCACCACCGGAGAGCCTAGCTGAGGGCATACCTGAGTGCTACCACCAGTCTTAGAGTTTTGAGCACACTCATCTCATCCATTCATCTATTCATTCAATCAGGATTTGCTGAGATGCTACAATGGTTACCATAACCTTGATGTGTTCTGAGAAAAATGGTCCTCAAGACCATATGTAGGATAAACAAAATTATCAGCTTTTTCATGTCTTCCTGTCATGAGCATGTCTGATCAGGGCCTGAGGTCTTGCCCTGTAATTATGGACACTTGGGCCCAGGAAGCACTGGACATGCGTTGTAGGGTAAGGTAAGTATCAGGCTTTTCTGCCCTCCTGCCATCAGAATAAATGAAGGAAACCTGTGGTCCTGAATGCATGCCTGATGGCGGGCACCTGGAATAGGGTGTGGGCATAGGTAGATGGGATTCACCTGGGCTGAGACTGGGCTTTTAAGGGCGGTGTCAGGGGACACCAGCAGAAGCAGAGAAGCAGAACCACCAGAGAATGCTAGAGAGCCCAGAAAGAGTGAAGACTTGCTGGGGGCTGGGATCCCTGCCAGCCTCGCAGCCCCTCAGCCCCCCCCAGTACCCCTGCCTGCTGTGTACCTGGTAAATCCTAATAAAAGCCTGCAAAATCCACCAAGGGCTCAGGACTCTCTCCTCCTTTACCCCATCTGCATAGAATCCTAGAAATCCTGCTCCGTGTCTTCCTGCCCCTTACCTTTGGCGTAAGTCGGCAAGATGATTCATGCAGACGGGTATGGAGCACTCCAAAGACTCAGGAGGGACTGAAGAGTAGCAGACTGAGCCTGTGACAGCACTGGAGGTGCCAGGGCAGCACAGGGGGTGGACAAGATCCAGGAGCTACAGGATGAGACCTCGCCTGGAGGAGGAGACAGCCAAGAGGACCAGCCAATGACCCCCAAGGCAGCAAGAATCATTGGGGAAGAAAGGACCATTCTTCAGAGCTCGCCAGTGTGGACAAAGGGAAAAGCCGATGAACTTGGACTAATGGACTAACAATCCTGCCAGAAGGCAGAGGACCTTGGCGAGTTTAATATGTTTTGGGGACCCTGGGGGTGGATGTTATCATTTAAAATCAAGGCATGGCCAGTGGGCCTTGGTCTAAGAGCCCACAGTTGGCTGAGGGAGGAAGTCCTCACCAAGTTCTCTGCAGCCAGGCAGAGAAAAAGCCAACTGAGAAAGCAAAAGCTGGTACTGAGATTGAGAAGCTCTGAGTGGCTGTTAAGCACTAGGTAAGCTAAAGAAGGCCAGTGAGACTCTTAAAATCAGCTGTGGGTGATGCCCTGCTCATAGTTGAGTGAGGGTGAGGAGCTGAGGAACCGGTCCTTGGGGGACAGGTGGGGAACGTGGCTTGTAGTGGAGCCCAAGCCTAAGAAGGGACCCAAGAGAGGCCTCATGTGGAGCGTGCATCCACAGATCCCCGACCCTTGTGCTTGTGCAATGGGTTGGCCTGAGTGCAGGGGTCTGCGTGTTGAATTGGTGGCTATGAAAGCCCAGTGTTGGAGTGACCGCAGACAGAAACACTGAGGGTTGGGCGATTACCCCCAAAGAGTACAGAATTGCCAATCCAGGAGTGCGTGCATCCTGGGGGTGGATGTAGTGTGCAGCTTGTGGCTTACACTACAGCTGGAGAAGGCCAGGAAGCCTGATGGCTCCTAGTGAGTTACAGTGATACAGTTAACAAGTTTGTCTTTCCCCCATTTTTTGCAATTCCCCTTATCTAGCATTAACAGGATTGATGACTTGTCTTTCCCATTTGTTGCAGCTTCCCCTCCCCTTGGGAAGAAAAAAAAAAAAAAAGCTGGCACCCACTGGTTTCCCTGTAGACCCTTCCCCCTCGCCCTAAGGAAAACAAGTTGGTGATCACCCGTCTCTGTGCCTTGACACCTTCCCCTTCCCTTAAGATGAATGAGCTGACACCCATCCATCGACCTGTTGAGCTGGCGCCCACTTGTCTCTGTGCAGACCCCTTCCCCCCTCCCTTCGCGGATGCCTACCCATCTCCCCCTGTATAAATACCCCTGCCCACTGCCAAAGAGGAGGACGGTGGTTTTTCGGACATGAGTCTGCCTCCCTCCTCATTTGTCGACAAATAAAACGGCTTTCCTTTTCCTCAAACTCAGTTTCCTTTTATTGGCTGAGGGAAACTGAGGCCGGCGTTCGGTAACAACAGCAGATGCTGTGAGTGGGTCCCCTCCCTTGTATGAGCAGTGCCTTTGGCAGCAGATTTGGTGGTTCATGTGCTGGTGCCAGTAATTGTCTTTTGCCACTATGTTGGTGCCCTGCCTGGACTAATTTGTTCTGTTGTATTTTGTTATATTGTGATGTATTTCATTTGCTTTTGTGGGCCATGGCTGCAGTGTTCTATTGCCAAGAGAAACATATATGACTTGTATAGACTGGCAGAAAACCCTGAAGGGGTGGATTTTAGGGTAAGGAAAAATGTCAGGCTTTTCTGCCCTCCCGCCATCAGGATAGGTGATGGATCCTTGTGGTCCTGAATGCATGCCTGATGGCGGGTACCTGAAATAGGGCGTGGGCATAGGTAGATGGGATTCACCTCGGCTAAGACTGGGCTTTTAAGGGCGGCGTCATGAGGACGCCAGCAGAAGAAGAAGCAGAAGCAGAACCACGAGATAAGCAGAGAGAATATGAGAGAAGGCCGAAGAGCCCGGAAAGAATGAAGACTTGCTGGAGACCGGGAGGCCTGCCAGCCTCCTGGCCCCCCAGCACCCCTGCCTGCCGTGTACCTGGTAATTCCAATGAAAGCCTGCAAAAGCCACTGAGGGCTCTTGGACTCCCTCCTCCTTTACCCTGTCTGCTGGATCAGAAAACCTGCTCTGTGGTCTTCCTGCCATTACATGCGTATATGTAAATGGGGGCACGTGTGGCCAGGGTCTATAAGGGTGTCTTCACTCTGAGGGCTGGATGACAGAGGGAGGAGACAGCCAGAGGAATTAATTCTGAGAGAGAAAGCTGATCTGTCCTGATTCAGCAGCAAAGGCCTGTAAAATATCCTAGGCTCCAAAATTATCTTTTCATCTGCGAGAATTGATGATGAACCTACCAGGTCTGGGAAGATTGCAAAACACCATATAAAAAAGCAATCTGGATGGCCTCCCCGGTGGTGCAAGGGTTTGAGTGCAGCACTGTGAAGCTATTTGCAGCTACTGCAGCATAAGTTCGGTCCCCGGTCAGGGAGGTGACCTGTGACCCACATGGTGAAGGTGCAGCAGACTTCTCCTGTCTCAGCAGTGTATTTCCCCTGCTCTTTCCCCTCAGCAGTGTATTTCAGTCAATCCATCAGTTCTGCTCCCCACTCTCTCTCGTGAATCCTTTCACGTACCCCCCTAACACCTCTGACCTGTACCCCAGTTCTTTATGCATGAATAAATCTTAAAAAATAAAATAAAAAAGCAATCTGAAGATATCACCAAGCTGGCAATAGAAGAGTTTCCTTGCTTTCCTTCCCAAATGAATAAATAGCAATTAATTGGAAATCACACCAAGGGAGTCCTGAGCCACAGGCTGAGATTAAATCACTCCTTGTACCTCAGAGACCAATACAGGCTGCACCTGAGGGAATAGAGTGGCTATTCATGCTGCAGTGGGCTGAAGGGCGGTGGAAACACCTGGAGGCTGTGGTCAGGGATGGAGGACTCAGAAGTGGGGTGGCTGTCCTCATTAGGGATTCTAGGGAGGAAAGGGTGTGGAAGTGCATGCCCTTGATTTGGTGACGCCCACGTGGAGGACAGAACCTCTACCCAGACTGGCAGGGTGGCTCAGGGTTGAGTTCTGATGACCTAGAAGGCCTCCAGTGGCTCCCACCCAAGGTGGCATGAGCTCTGCTCCAATACTGGCCTCATTTGCTTTCAAATTCCAGCTTTGAAGTTTTAAAGCTGTAACTTAACCACCATTCAGTCCCCTCCGTTGTAAATTGACAATCATAACTCTCGTTCTCTGATCTGCTCCAGAGTTCTTGCAAGGATCAAAAGGGATAACATGCGAAAGTGCTTTGCAAAGTGTAAAATGCTAGTTAAATGTGGGTATTATTATTGCTCAGGAAGAACACTTAGCTCATTGCTTAGTAATGGTGAGGCAAACAGTGTCACTAAATAAGACAATATAATGGTCTTAAGAGGCTCTAATTCAGTTTCTCCTTTTTATTCAAGCACACAATTGCATTCTAACACTTCACAGACAGGCTGAAATGGGCCCTGTGGAGGCAGATAAGGAAAATTAGAACAAGGAGCTATTTGCTCCCTCGTTTTAATAACTGAGTCAAGGAGCAGGCACTTTGATACAGGAAAGAAGGAACACTCTCTTACTCAGTCCTCGGTGAGAAAATAACTCTATTACCAAGCAGGCCCTCTAGAATCAAGGTCACAGGCACTGCTCACGGAGACTGCTCCCAGCACAGGAAGGAGAAGACGCCATCCGCATCAATACAGTGTGCTCAATATGTAAAATCAGACTAGTCACAACCATTCACGAGACAGTCATTTTCACAGATCTTTTTTTCCCTTTTTAAATAATTGCATACTGAAGTGGTGGATCATGGGTGATGGAAGCTAAGAGTAAAATTTAGGATGGAGGTATCAAAAGACCAGAAAATGGAGGTGGGGGTAGAAATGATCAACACAGTCACTCAACCAGCTATAGAAATGAAAAACCCTTAGGCTCCAGCTGCTATACTAAGTCTCAGACTGCTATAGAAAGTATCTGGAGGCGCAGACCAGAGGTGGGGATATGGAGATGGAGGGCCATTGTCAAGAATTGCTGGTGCTTACAAATGAACTAGTCACTTGGCCAGAAGTAATTAATTTAAAAGCAGACAACAATTCCACAAAGGAACAAACTCCTCCCAAAAAGAACAGTCTATCAATACCGTTTCTGCCCTGGCAAGATACAGCTCTTCTGCCCGCCTGCTGCTATGCAGTGCCTCTTAACAAACCTGTCCTTTTCGGAAGAAAAGAGACAGCTCTTTTCTGCCCACTTGTGTCTGTGCAAGTATCCTCTTTTTCCTTTCCTTTTTTAATATATCTTTTTAAAAAAAGATTTATTTATTTATGCATATGAGAACGGGGTGCAGGCCAAAGGTGCAGGGGGTGAGTGGATCAACCAGAAACAGAGTGGGACACAAAACAGGCAGATTGACTGAAATACACTGCTGAGAGGAGAAGCAGGCGAGCCAGGAGAGGTCTGCAGCACCATGTGGGTTGCTCTCTAGCTGGGGATAGAACTTGTGCTGCAGTGGCTGTGGTCAGCTTCATAGTGATACCGGAATTGTCAGGTCTAATCTCCCAGCCAGGAACGGATTCCAGGCTGCAGGGCAGCGCTAAGCCCCAGCCGCTAGACCCCCCCACGGGTTAGTGTCTCAGGAAGTCATAGCAGGAACTTCGCAGACGCTCAGGCAAGCAAGCGAGCAAAGGCAGGTTTGTTTAGAAGAAAAAGTCTATTGAGGAGAAAAAGAACAGAAATAAAGTGGGACTCCCAGGCCAGGGAACAGCCCTGGGAGGGGAAAGGAAGCCAAAGTGAAGTCCTGTCTCAGGGAATATATACTTTCTTTCCCTGATTATTCTAAAGCTCTACCAGTCTCTTTGTGATTGGTCAGTTTTTGGCTGTCTCACTTAATTTGCTACTGAGTGGGAGATCTTCACATTCCTTATCTAACAGGTCTGTCTTTCCCCATTTGTTATATCTTTATCTTTATGGTCTAGCCCTCCCGATGAGCATCTTTACACTTTATCTTATCATCTGAAGAAAACCAGGACCATCCTTAACAAGATTATCTGTAGTGCTAGAATGTTTGTTTTTCCCAGTGGAATTGGTTTCATTTCCTTGCTCATCTTTATCTCTGAAGCCTTCCTGAATTCTTCAGAGGTCCCCTCCTGCACTGTCCCTAAAACTGCCTAATAACCCTAGCTTGCCCTGTCTCAAAGGGAAAAGGAAATAAGGAAAATGTACAACTCAGGAAGAAAACAGGGAAATAAAGTCTTTAATGCGTCCTACCCGATCTGCCAACCTGGAAACCCAAAGTCACTCTCAGAGCTGGCCAGACGGTGCAAGCTGGTGGAGAGCCAAAATGGGAGAACCCCCCAAGCCCACATGTCTGGCTTTATATCAACCTGGCTACTTAACCCCACCCTCAGGTCCCAGTCACCTTCCCTTCCCTGGTGATGGTATTTGGAGTTCCCAGTGTCTTTGGCTTTGGCCTGGGGTGGGGGTGGAGTCCACAAAGCCTGTATGGAATTAGCTTTAGGACATCCTTTTCCCCCTAACAACCCCAAGCACATGCTAAATACCACCACTGCCCCATTCACATCTCTGCCTCAGAGTCCACAACCAGCCAGGTGCCAGCTCCCGAAGTAGAGCCCCGAGGCGACCCAGCAGGACAAGAGCCAGAATCACTTCTGTTAGTCAATCTTTATTGGTTGCTCTCACCCTTCACCCCAGGGATGCAGACCTGGGGGACAGCAGGAAGCCACGTGTGAGGCAGCACCAGAAGGCAGGGAGTGTGGGGCTGGGCCCCAGCACAGAGTGTACCCCAGGGCCAGGGAGTCCCTCCCCCCACAGCAGTGTGGCCTTCACAACCCTGGGAACAGCTGCATGTACTGTCATTTTCTTTTCTTTTTTTTTTGCTTTAATAATAAAAAAGGAAAGGAAAATTGTGTATAATGTGTATGCTATTCTTGCTATCTACATTATGTATAAAATATAGACTCTTTTTACTTTATAACACACATCTTTCCCCTTGATAAATAACTTCAACATATCTAGTATACATGCCTTGACCTTGTCTATATATGTTTGGTTTTCTACATACATACATATATATAAATACATACATATAATTACTCACATCTGTAAAAAACACAGTAAATACATCCTCAACAATGACAACTGAACAAATGCAATTTTGGTTTAAAAAAATGAAGTATTTCTATGAAAGCACCAGGCAGCAAACAGAAAGCCATAACTGCTAGAAACTTCTTCCTCCCCTGGGCCAACACAGGGCAGAATTCTAAATATGTTTGGTTGCTTAAACAACAAAAAGGGGTCTAAGGAGTTGGTCAGGTCCCTGCTTTTGTTTCTTTTCCTGGGATTTGACTAGAGTTACAAGTAAGTCATTACATTCAGAAGGACACCAAGGTGTCCCGGTGATGCTTCAGGGACAGCAGAGACCCGCACAGGAAGGGAAACACAATGGCAGCAGGCCACCATGGGGCAGAGCCCGGCCTGCCTGACAGCCTAGCTAAGTGCAGAGCCATCACGTATAGCACAGTCTTGCTATTACTCTGTTCGCTTTGTAAACAGAAAGGGTGCAGCAGATTCAATAGCATTCAGCAGTGCAACACTTTAGTAGCCTGACTGAGAGTCAGATGCTCGCGTGCCCTGTCCAGGACTCCAGCACAGAGAGACTGGGATGTGGGGAAGAGGAAGTTTCTGCGGCCACTGCTTTGCACTGCTCACTGACTGGGGTCACTCAGTTCAGTCCTGGCTTCATCTCAAGATCCAGTGAGACCACCGAGCCTATCACCTGTTGCAGCTGCCCAGGAGGTCTTCACTGTTCTTGTAAGAAGTGCTGGAAGCCACTCAGGAGGGCCACTCCTGAAATTGGGAGCACTCCCTGTCTGTCCACTTTCCTGCCCAGGGGTAGGACGGCCCAATGGCTGCAAAGTCTGCAGCCACATTGTGAAGTAGCACACCTTTCTTTCTCTGCCCTCCACCCAGGCTTCAAAAAGGAACTGAAAGGGTGAACTCTTGATCTTTTTTGTTTAATGAGCTCCCACTTCTACAGCCTCTGCAGTAGAAAAACGGAGGCAGTGGGTGCAGCAGAGTCCTCAGGCAGTGGAGCCCTAGGTCTGGATCTAGGATTGGGGTGGGGGCAACCTAAGGAGAGCTGGCCTCAGGAAATCCAAAATGTAAACATCTGAATTGGTGTCTCTGTTCTTACCTACTATAAGAAATCGGAGAGAACTGTTCATCTTACAATCACAATGGGAATGTTTAAACAGCTAGTTTTTTTGGTAGAGTCGAGACATAATTGAGTTTCTAAAAACATTCAGTTAGCTACAATACAACAAAAACATTCTGTAGCTAAACATTCATTTAGCTACATTACAGTCCTTAGCAGGTGTGAGTTCTAGCTGCAAGTCATACACCAATCAGCCAGGACCTCAGCCAAGTCACTTCACCTCTGAACCTCCCTCTTCCTATCAGAGAGCCCCCAAATCCTGGTAGGAGAGCAGTGTGACTTAGAAATCTGGGTGACTTGTGGTACCACTAAGAAGAAGTCCTGTAACCTTGACCATCATGTCACCTCCCTAGGATGTAAAATAAAGGAACTGAATATGCTGGACAGAATCCAGGGCAAATGGATTCTCTTTCTCCCCAGGATATCACTGGCCAAGGCCGAAGCGACCCCTTCCCGGCCCAACCCACCAGAATAAAGACAATCACATCAGAAACCTAATTTATGAGCACAGACCACATTCAACAGCTTCTGCTATGAGACAAGATAGTTAAAAGCGGATAAAGGTATGAATTCAATATACAGCTAAAATCTAAGTCACAAATGAACATTAAATGCTCCACTCCCTGAGAAAAGGCATTTTCCCATGGGATACACCCAGACCACCGAGAACACATTTGACAGTCATTGGTAATAACCGGCCAAGGACATTTGAAAATCCTAAGTCTGAGGCTTGCTGCATCACCTACACTCAAAATCAACTAGGAAGTCAATTTTTAAAGGAGTTTAGCGATATTTCTGTTTCGGAAGGGAAAGAAAAATCGACTCCTACTTGCAGCTCTCTCACTAACCTTCTGGAGGAATGTGAGTGTGGCTTCCTGCTCAACAGGAGGGTGTTGACAGAAGTGCTGAGAGCCCTATGCAGGTTGCAGTGAGCCCTTATCACAGCTGCTCCACAGGGCAGGAGAGCAGCCCCCTACCGAGTCCGCAGGGAGTGCTTTCCTGACCAGGAGAAGTACAGAGGCACAAATCCTTCTAGTAGGGAGGCAAACTGGTTTGATGGAGAGGAAAGGCTTTGGAGTCCATTTTGCTTAATAGCTGTGGACTTTCGGCAAGTTGCTCTTCCTTCAAGTCTCAATTTTCTCATGTATAAAATGGGACCAGCAATACCCACTATTGAGTGTGATTTACAGATGAATGAAACCAAGAATCTACAACACTGCACACAGTAGAAAAATCAAGAAATGTTGGCGCACAGTGGGTTCCTCAATGGCTCTCTGCAGAGAAAGTGTTTGGGAGGAGTTGTCTTGAATTGCAGAGGGCCATGTTTCCCCTTTAAGTGTCCAGATACACCTGACATAGGTAATGAAGGCAGACTAAGGAATGTGGCTGGACTCTGCTACACCTCTCCCATCATGGAGTGACTGACAGTGATTGCAGACTCTCCAAAAGAAAGCTTAGAGAATCCAAACTTTCCAAATAAGCCCAGTGCATTTCCAAACACTGGACACCAGTGGATACCAGAACATCAGACTTACACCCTCTTCAGGATTTGGAATTTGGGATCCCTGTGAAAGCAACCAGTGACATCAGCCACATTTTCAGTACTAAAAGCAGACACATGTGGCAGAAAGTAAACGAGGGAATGGCAGAACTAGATGTGAAAACCAGAAAGTGCTGCCTCCATCCCACAGGTTCCTAGCTACATCTTAAAGCCGAAAGGGGCCTGATTATCACCGGGACTTTGTCCCAGGTCAGTCAGTGGATGTGCCCAGACACCTAAGGGCACTACTCTCCATCTGGACTAAAACAAAGCCTTCCGCAGAGTGCCGTTGAGGGCTTAAGATGAACGTTTCCTATTATGACTCCCAATCAAGGCTTTGCAAGTGGTAAGACTGGGACCAACGGAGCACTAACGTGTATCCCAAGCCCACTCGCAGTGAGTTTTGTATTAAAAAGTCAACTATCTGGGGCTTTATTCCTCACATTTCTTCATCTACCTACTACACGTGTTGCAGCAGATAAAGCTGGAATAAACTTACTAAAATATTTTTCATGCTTCTCTAAAAGTCTATTTTCTTTCTATATACCCCAGCCTCAAATGAGAATTTTGGTTTTAGACATTGAGTTCAGAGGCCTCATGGGAGAAACCTCCCAAGTATCCTGGCTAAGTGGAGAAACCTAAAATAAGAATCCGAGGAATATCTCAACTTACATTATCAACAATTTAGAAAAATGAAATGCAGACAGTCACTGGTTTCCCTCCCTATTCAATCACAGCCTCATAGGCCAGCTAGAAAAAAACTTGTTTCTAATAAGAAGGAAATTTAGGACACCTGAACCAATACAGCCCCTGGCATGGCCTCTGCTCAAATTACTGGGAGACTTTCATTCTATCAGATGTGGTTTTGAACTGATAGTTACCAAAGCAACTAGCCAACGGGGAGCCAAGAGGGGAGCCAAGAGGGGAGCCAAGAGGGGAGCCGCCGGTCATTGTGAACCTGCAGTCTGATTTTGGGGCCTCTCCTGGTGGTGCAGATTCCTTGAGGCTGTCTGCGGCCTCTGCAGCACCAGTTCGATCCTGGCCAGCCTACGAGGGTCTCACAAGGTGCAGCAGAACCCTCCTGTTGTGCCCGCTGCTCCCCTCAGCAGTGTATTTCGTCAGACTGCCAGTTCTATTCCCCGCTCTGGCTCTGGGGGATCCTCTCACCCTCCCGCACAACTGGCCTGTACACCGGTTCTTGTATAAATAAATAATCTTTGAAAAAAAATAAAGTGAAGATTTGCACCCAGGAAGCCGCCTGATCCACTTTCTTCCAAAAAAAGTTTGAATTTATCCTAGTGGAAAAGTGTGAGCACAGAGGGACTTTGCCTCCTGCCCTTCGTGACCTAATCATGTGGAGGGTTTATCTCCTCGTTTTTTATTTATACATAACAGAACTGGGGTACAGGCCAGAGGTGTGGGGGGTGAGAGGATTCACCAGAGAGAGTGGGGAGCAGCACAGGAGGATCTACTGAAACACTATTGAGGGGAGCATTGGGGAGAAAGGAGGGGTCTGGCGCGCCCTGTGGGCAGCTCCCTGGCTGGGACCGAACTCGTGCAGCAGAGGCTGCAGACAGCCTCACAGAGCTGGGTCTGTACCCTTGCTCCCCAGGGAGGCCCTGTGGCCTCCTTCCTGAAGGTCCTCTCTGGAGGGTAGAGGCTGGGCGCCCCGGGATACATACTCATCACCTGCCCCCAGGGCACACGGTGGGGTGGAGAGACCAGCTCCCCTTCCTTTGGGGCCGCCATTCAGACCCGGTTGGGGGCAGGGTACTATCCTGCCAGCCAGACCGGGGCAGGTAGGGGGCGACGGCCCTGGATTATGTCACCCCGCAGTCCCCAAACCCTGAGGTGTGTCCCTGAGATGAACACGCGGGTGGGGAGGACCGGCCCGGTGCACCCACCCCAGGTGCACCCACTCACCACGACACGCCGGGAGACCAGTCCGCGGAGGCGGGTCAAGGAGGGTCACGCTCAGGAATGAGTCCTGACCCCCAGGGTCCTCCCAGCCCTAGAAGACGCCAGCCAAGCCCCCCGGTTCCCACCCGCAGCCCCCACGCAGGGGCCTCGAGGCCCCTCTCCGCGGGCAGCCGCACGGGGGTGTTCCCACGCCCCCCCCCTCACCTGCTCCTTCCGCGACCGCAGAGTCCCCAGGCCCAAGGAGACGGGTCGCGCCAAAACTGGGGTACCGCGGGCCCCGACTTCACTCCGGGGTTCGGGCGGGGCGCGTGGGCACACAGGTGGCTGGGCGGAGCTCGCGGGCGGGAACACGCAGGTGCACAGGCAGGTGCGGGGCCAGCACACCTGGGAGCCTCCCGCAGGGGCGCCCGTCTGGGAGTTCCGCCCGGAAGGGAGGAGATGGCCCGTGTCTGCTTCGGGAGCCTTTTGAGCGCTGATAGGCATCTGTCCCGAGCTGGGCACCTGCTCGGGATTCCTCAGCGGGGACCGCTGACACGCAAGACCGGCCCTCCCGGGAGAGACAGGTGGGCCCACTGCGCCATCAGGCGGGGGCGCCGTGCACCAGGTTCCCCGCCCCAGCAACACCCAGCACCCTCGCAGCTCCGCGTTCACGGCATCCCCGCCTCTCGGCACCAGGAGGGGCGGCCTCTTCTTTGCCCCACCCAGACCTAGGCCCCTGCTGGGCCCTGCATCATCCTCAGCCCTCTCCACCATCCACCTGCAGCTGCCCCACTGCAGTCCAGGAACACGGTCTACTGTCCTCTGTCCAACCGTCCTCGCGGTTGCACTTACACATCGTCTCCAGCGATTTGTTACTGCAAGACACGGCTGGTGAGTACTGTCACACTCGAAGATTTCATCTGCATTGGAAAGCATCTCCTTGGGTCATTCCCCCCGAAAAAGAAAGACCGTATGAAGCAGTCTACATGTTCTAAATGCACAGCTCTCTGCAGGAGGATGGCACGATGTCATTCTTTTCCCAGGAAGGAGTGAGGGGGTGTATCGCACCGCACCGTGGCCAACATGTCCCTCCAGGTGTCCAGGGCTGGGAGCACCCGGTCCACGAGAACCAAGGACACAATGAAGTGTCGTTATAGACAAGAAATATTTAACTACTTGAGACCCTCAACAATACGGAGCATTGGCTCCGGAGTACAAATAAGGGAAATACTTAAAACCCCCTTAGTTTTCGAGGGTGAACAGAGGACTCAAGGAAGGAAGCAAGTAGAACGGCCAGATGCTTGCCAGCACACGATCTCTGTGCACCACAATGAGATCACATCACGGGTCTCCACCACAGCGGTGCCTCCGGGAGCTGTAGCCACCCGAGCAGGGGCAGGAGAGAGGTCTGCTAGTAAAACCTCCCCACCTTACCCACAGTGTCCTTCCACACCCCTCCTTTGGCTGCAGCCAGATGACTCCACAGACACGCAGGAGGACGGAACCAACACCTGAGGAGCCGGAGCTCCCAAATGATCACGTAGATGCCCCCAGCCAGACAGGCAACCCATGAGAGAGGGAGGGAGTTTAGAGGCTGAAGCACCCGGTGTTCCAGGTTCCACGTTATAGCACCTGGGGTCCTTTACTGTGAACGATGCAAATGGTGTCTTGAATAACGACGACATCCTGGACACCACATGAAATATCTTTTCCTTTATCGGTGCATCCCGTGCTGTCCTTCTAAGTATCACCTCCCAGGAACCGATCTGCCCGACATGAAAATTTTTCCCAAGCTGAGATGACTGCTCTCCATAGAGAAAACTGCCAATAATTACTGTCTCAGAAACTTCTGTATGTTCTTATGAACTCGAAACTCCACTTGGCTCTAAACAACAACTCTGGTTTCACTGTTAGAATCATTCTCCTTAAACAAGGAGAAATGGAAGCTCCTTGACCTATGACTCTGCCGACTGTCCAGTTTATGTTTCACAGCCTTCCTGAGGGGCCGACTGACCTGGACACATTCTGCGGCGCTGAGAGGCTTGAGGGGCTCTGCACGCAGGGCCTGGGGGAAGCAAAATGCTGTTGCTTCCGTGGCCACAGCCTGGGCCACCAGAGGGGAAGCTGCCATGGTCCCACTGTGCAGGGCTCAGCCGCTCCCCTCCTGCCTATGGGGCTCCAGCAACCATCCCTTCCTCAAGATGCTTGGCCAGATTGTTTTAAATTTATGCTTTTTTTTAAGATTTATTTATTCATTTATTTATACATGCACTGGGTACAGTCAGAAGTGTGGGAGGGTGAGAGAATTCACCAGAGCCAGAGCGGGGAGCAGAGCAGGCAGAAGGACCGAAGTACACTACTGAGGGGAGCAGTGGGCGGCAGGAGAGGTCTGTGCGCCATGCGGGACCCTCACCGGTGGCCAGGGAGCAGCCGGGGATCGAACTGGCGCTGCAGAGGCTGCGGGCAGTTTTGCAACCCAGCGCTCAACCGCTGCGCCACCAGGGAGGCCCCTTTTTATGATTTTTCTTGATGCAGCAGATGGCAGACCCTTTATGGAGCGGATATTCTGGGGGCTTTATGGTCTCCCCACCTCCTGTAACAGCAGAACATTTTAAATTCCCAATTTCGACATCACGTCCCCCCAGAAGACAAAGGTGGTGAGTGACAGACACTGAACCAGCCCCGCACACACTCATCTCTCCACACTCTGAGGACAGCCGCCTGCACGACCCCTTGGGATACCCCGTGTCCAGCGGCGCCGGAGAAGCGGCGCCCTGGAGAGTCGAGGGAGGACTGAGAACCCCGAGGAGGCGCCACCAGCTCAGACCCCGGCGAGCGGGGAGGATGTACCTGACGCTCCTGAGGCGCTGAGACCGTCATGGCATGGGGAGGACACGCGGGTCACGGGGGCGCGAAGGGGGGACGTCCAGCTGGGGACGTCTTTCCCCCCGCGGAGCGCCCCACGACAGCGCGAGCCCCCGAGGGCGACGGTGCCAGGGCAGCCTCTGCCCAGGCGGGTGCAGGTCCCCCCAACCAACGCCGCCCCTGGCTTCTCGTCACCCCACAGGCCACTGTGGATAGAATCCCCCCACAAGTGCCTTGAGGGCATTCGCGCCCGATGGAGGAATCCACCCGCCGAGGGCGGCCCCCTGGCACCACCGGGTCTGGGCAGCCTCGGAACCCCGACTCCACCCCACCTCGGAACCTCCCCCGGCGAGTTCAGGACTCAGGCCCAGGGAGGCTGCGGCTCTGGCTTCCCCGACAGCGTCCCTGGAAGTCCTGGAGCCGCCGGAGCCTGTACACGGCTCGCTGCAGAGGGAAAACATTCCCGGGCTACTCAGCAGTGACCGCGGCGAGCGCCGGGGGCCTTTTCACAGACTTCACGTGTCCTTCACACTGTTTCCTCAGCTCACCCCGAAAGGCCGCCGAGCAGGGTGCGCAGTCACGGCAAGACTGCGCCCCGAGCGGTGTCCACATCCTCCACCCCAGCTCTCCACAGGAGGACGGCACCCACTCACTCTCTCCTCAGGACATAGAGAGTCCACACTTCACCTCAACTTGGCCGACATTTCGGTCACCGCAGCCAAGCCCAGGAAAGTCTCATGACACGAGATGGAAACACCACCACCTCTCCCCGCCCGAGACTGCTTGATGCTCATCCCTGGTCGTGGGAAGGTGAGCATCTCCTCCTGGCCTGCTCTCGGGATGTATTTCCTTTCTCTAGGGATGTTCCACATAATCTTGCACACATCCAAGTTTTTACAGATTTGTTTCATGAATCTACACATATTATTAGTATTCTTCAAAATGATATCACAAGTCAGATTAATTTGTAACTAAGGATTTGATAAGGTAACTCTCGCTCAATTATTTGGCTTTCCAAAATACTCGTTTAACGAATACTTAAGATTTATTTATTTATGCACACAAGAGCTGGGGTACAGGCCGTAGATGCCAGGGTTGAAAGGATTCACCAGAGACAGAGCAGGGAACAGAACAGGCCAAATGACAAAATAAACTGCTGAGGGGCGCAGCAGGCCAGTCAGGAGAGATCTGAGGCACATGTCAGTCAGCTCCCTGGCCTGCTGGGAATCCAACTTGTGTACAGTGGCTGGCAGTAGTTTGAGAGCACTGTGTTTAACCCCTGGGCCACCAGGGAGGCCCCTTACCTTTAGTTTGAGGTCAGAAGTGTGACTCCTTCATTTCCCCCCACTTTTAATCAGGAAAGCTTTGGTTATTTGGGGTCTTTTGTGTTTCCATATGAACCTCAGTAATCTTTGTTCTATTCCTCTGAAGAATACCATTGGGATATTTATTGGGGTTGCAGTGAATCTAGAGGGGGCTTTGGGTTGGATGGCCCTCTGGACAATGTTGATTCTTCCAACCCATGAGCTGGGTCTCTCTTTCCATTTCTCTATGCTTTCTATTATTTTTTTCCACAATGTTTGATAGTTTTCCTTGTAAAAGTCTTTCACCTCCTCTGTTAAATTTATTCCCAGTTATTTTTTTTGCGTGTGCAATTGCAGGTGGAATGGCTTTGTTAATTTCCTCTTCCAGTTCATTATTTGTACTTAGGAAGGCATATGTTTTTCAATGCAGAGTTTGGTGGCATTACATACACTCACTCTGTCGTGTAACTCTTATTTCTGAAACCAGGGTGTCCCAAAGGCTTACATACATCCCCAAAATAGACCTGCGTTCTTTCTGCTCATTGCTTAACCCTTTGCACTCCGATGTCCGATGTCCCCTCTTAGGGGACATCGCAATTTATTAGTGATTACGGGGAATTGAGTTATTTCAACACAACTTTTTGAGACATGCATGTTTCCCTGAAGTTTTATCTTGAAAGGGCACATGAAATTAAATCAAAATATCATAAAATTACTAAGATATATACAAGAAATGTCAGCGGGTTTTGTGTCGGACGAGAACGTGAGATGCATGCTCACAACAGTCCGAGCACTTCATGACGCCACTTGACAAGAGCGATAAGGGGATTTTGTAGAAGAAAGGTTGATTTTCGAACATAGCGTGCACTGTACAGTGAGATATATAATTACAAATAAACAAGTCTACATCTGGAGGAAAAGATTTTCAAAGCTGAGCTCATTTTGGTTTGAAGCTTCGAGCAGTGCACATAGATGTAACGAGGAGAAAATCGGAAAACTGATTATTTTCTTAGTGAATAAATTGTTTGGTGAAAGCGTTTTTGGTAAATATCATCTTGTCAGTCAGTAATAACAATTAGAAATTTTCAATCCATGCATTTATTCATATTTTTCATTAGAACAATGGCAAAGTGTCCAACCACGAATGAGTCTCATGACACAAGTAGTAGTAAAGATGAGCTCCACTAATCAGCCTGCAATGCATATTGGGGAGTGTTACAAAACTTATCACACTGTACAAAATTATAAACAATAAAATATTGTTTTTTTTTTTTGCAAATATACATTCCTCGATGTCACCCAATTCATATATGTCCAATATCATTATAATATGTTACTTGGTTCCAAAATTATACTAAATAATACGAGGGTCTGTAAATGCACGTTTCCGCAGCAAAGTAGCATCGAGTAGCTGGTAGCCAATGTCCAGAATGGTTCGGAGAGCAAAGGGTTAAAAGTCAAACTATTCTTTGTTTTCTAGCCTGGCTACATTACCAAGAAGAACATGTTCTTCCCGAGCAGTTCTGCTTCTCCAGAGAAAGAGAACCTTGCAGCCCAAGACCGGCCTTCCACCTCGGTATCTTATGGGTACATTCCCTTTCATCCAGGGGATGAACATAGGGGTGGGGGCGACCAAGGGAAATGGCACAGACCTGCAAGTAGCACACACCTCTTGTCCCCATATCCAAAGGATAAGCGCCCAACGCAAGAGTGGACCCATAGCCTCTCTGCTCTGTAGGCCTCAGACCGTGAAGCTGTCCACAGCCACTGCAGCAAGAGCTCCATGCCCAGCCAGGGAGCTGACCCACAGGGCGCAGCACCTCTCCTGTCTCCCCGCGGCTCCCCTCAGCAGTGGATTTCAATGGATCTGCCTGTTCTGCTCCCCACTCGTCTCTGGGGAGTGCTCCCCCACCCTGGTCCACTCCCTGTCCCTGGAGCTCAGGGCTCCTGTAGTGTCCTCACCGCTGGAGCGTGGACAGTGTCTCTGGGCTGTGCTGATGCTGCACGTCCTGACCCCGGGATGCGGCTGAGCTGGGCAAGGTCCCCACGGAGCACGGTGGAGGCCTCTCCTGGGCCTCCGCCGACAGCATCACCACCCACCTGGGCCGCCCACCCATCTGCAGAGGCCTCACCCACCACACCCCTGGACGCCCCAACATACCTGCAGGGGGGCGTGACACGAGTCCCCTGAACCCCTCACCTTAAGAGCAGAGAGTGACCCTTGCTGCAACAGCCCACATGGGTCACGTCACAGCAACAGACACTTCCAGGGAACGTGGCACTAGCAGAGGAGTGTTGTTTTAGCAAACCCTGCAGGCCTCTTTGGACCAGGTCTGAGGTGAAGGCTGAGGGGCCCGATGCCATGTTTAAAGGGTGCTCAAGGACACGTAGGAGCCTGCAGCATCATGGAAAGTGGCCTGCGGACTAGGGGTGAAAATCTCAGCGGCCTCCCACGGCGCGTTGAGGAATATGGCCCGTGGCCCCGACACTCCAGGTGGAGTTTGAAGGGACCAATGTACCCCCCCTGAATCAGGGAGGATGCTCTCAGGGGACAGACACCCCGTCAGTCACCAACCTCGAAACAAAGGACAGGGGCTCTGGCCGTAGAGATGTTCCTGACGTAGAAAGCTGAATAGAGGGTGCAGGCAGGGAGGAGCAGGCGCCCAAGTCCCAAATACATGATCAGAGAAACAATCCCCAATGGATGGGCCCTGAGGCCAGCCCCACAGAGAGGATGCCGAGGAGCCTACACAGGGCACGACTGCAAATCCACAGACTGAGGCTAGGTGTGGACATGCAGGCGAGTAACGGGGGTAAACTCAGCGGGCCTCAGAGCCTCGGAAGAGCCCTCAGGCCAAGCCCTTCAGCAAGAGACACACCGCAGAGACCCCCACGACCAGCACCCGCTCCCTACCCGCCACAGCCATGGGAGCCCCTGCTTCTTGGCCCCAGCGGCCACCCCTCGGGACCGTTCTGCTCAGGGAGCTTTCTTGTCCTTACTCCTGTGAGTAAATATCTGGCTCTTCTGGAACTCTGGGCTCCACTTGGAAGTACTTTCGTACCAAAGACAAGAAATGAGGAAGAGCACACCCCAGGCCTCAGACTCCGGGCCTGCTGCACAAACTCTCTGCTCAGTATCACCACGGATCCAAAGAAACACACCAGAAGGTGCCCGGGGTCCCTGAGGGGGGAGTGGTAGCGAGAGTTACATCAAGGAATTCCTCGGCCACCACCTTCCACACCGACCACTCACCCCAAGGTATGAACTGACTCAGACAAAGACCACATTCAGGGCACGGCCAGCAATGGCAGTAGGGATTATATTCTGAACAAAGAGTGAAGGAAAAAGACCTGGATTACATCATCACCTCCAGGAGGAATACAGGGGGACGAAGAAAGGTTCAGGGGAAAAAGACAAAACTAGCAGGCAGATGACAGAGCTGAGACGCCAGCAGGAGATGGGGCAGAAGAGGGGCCAGGAGGGGAGGAGGAGCACCAGGGCCTGGGGTGATGGGTCACAGGGGCGGTGCGGACAGGACATTTGCAAGAATTATACAGAAGGGGAGCAATCCAATATTGCACAAATATGAACAATAATTTAATAAAAAAAATTTAACAGGCAAGAATCCTTTCCTTTAAAAAAATTTCAGGGTCCTCTGTTGGTGCAGGGGTGAAGTCTCAGCACTATGAAGCTGTTCTCAGTACTGCAGACACGAGTTTGATCCCTGGCCAGGGAGGTGACCCACGGACACAGTAGACCTCTCCTGTGTCTCCACTGCCCCCTCAGCAGTGGATTTCAGTAGATCTGCCTGTTGTGCACCCCAATCTCTCTGTGGAGAATCCTCTCACCCCCACATACCTCCGGATTGCACCCCAGATCTTGTATGCAGAATTAATCTTCCAACAAAATCCCCTTATTCTGTAGAACTGGGGTGTAGACCAGAGGCTCGGGGGTGAGAGGATTCACCAGATACTGAGTGTGGTGACAAACAGGCAGAACCACTGAAATACCTGGCTAACGGGAGCAGCAGGTGACACAGGAGAGGCCTGCTGTGGCCATATGTGGGGCAGCTCCCTAGCTAGGGCTGGAACCCTGGCCAGAGCAGGCAATAGCGCTGAGACTTAACCCCGAGGCCACCAGGGAGGCCCTGAAAAACCATCATGAAAGGTAGGTAAAGATACCTGCAGACCTCAACCTATAGCCGAGAGCACACAGTTCAACATTTCCTTCTAGAGGAGGACATTTTGGTGGTGAGCAATTCCAGCATTGGGGGGCACCACAGAGACTTAGAGTACTGGACAGAACGTGACGACTAAGTTAGAAAACCCAGAGAGATCACTTACCCACGCAACATGCAGTGTGCCATGTAGACAGACAGCTGCTGTGGAAAGGCATAGCATCGCCCAGGAACTTAAGAGGATACTAGAAGCAACAGCAACAGGAACAGCAACATCATCACTGCATGAACTTGGGAGAACAGAGTGAACCAGGTAACTCCACGCAATTAAGATTGAAACTGTATGTCAGTTCCCATTGCTCTCAGCTGCATGATGTGGTTTGAACTCCTAAGTTTGAATATTTTTTAAAAGATTTTTATTTATTCAAGCATACAAGAACCAGGGTACAGGCCAGATGTGTGGGAGGGTGAGAGGATGCACCAGAGACAGAGCGGGGAACAGAACAGGCAGACTGACCGAAATACACTGCTGAAATACACGCAGCGGGCAAGACAGGAGAGGTCTGCCGCACCATGGGGTTGCTCCTGGCTGGCCAGGGAATCAAACTCCCACCAAAAAGGCCACGGACAGCTTCAAAGCACTGCGCTCAACCACCTGCACCACCAGGGGAGGCCTGCCTGCACACTCTTGACATTCATAGCATTTCACTCCAGTGTGGAGTTTGTCATGCCTAGTGAGGGCTGACTTCCTGAAAAGTTTTCCCACATTCTTCACAATCATAGGGATTTTGTCCAGTGACATCTCTGATGTCCAGTGAGAGCTTGCTTACTGGAAAGTTTTCCCACACTCTTGACACTCATAAGGCTTCTCTCCACTGTGACTTCTCTGATGTTTACTCAGGGATGATTTCTGGCAGAAAGTCTTCCCACATTCTTGACACTCATAGGATTTCTCTCCACTATGAATTCTCTGATGTGTAATGAGGTGTGGCTTACTAGAAAAAGCTTTCCCACACCCTTCACAATCAAAGGGTTTCTCTCCAGTGTGAATTCTCTGATGTTTACTGAGGGATGATTTCCAGAGGAAAGTCTTCCTACACTCTTGACATTCGTAAGGCTTCTCTCCAGTGTGAATTCTCTGATGCTCACTGAGGTAACACTTACTGGAAAAAGCTTTCCCACACCCTTCACATTCATAGGTTTTCTCTCCAGTGTGAATTATCTGATGGTGACTGAGGGATGATTTCCAGAGGAAAGTCTTCCTACACTTTTGACATTCATAAGACTTCTCTCCAGTGTGACTTCTCTGATGGAGACTGAGGGATGACTTACTAGAAAAAGCTTTCCCACACTCATCACAATAATAGGGTTTCTCTCCAGTGTGACTTCTCTGATGTTTATTGAGGGATGATTTCCATTGAAAAGTCTTACTACACTCTTGACATTCATAAGGCTTCTCTCCAGTGTGAATTCTCTTATGCTCACTGAGGTAACACTTACTGGAAAAACCTTTCCCATACCCTTCACATTCATAGCATTTCTCTCCAGTGTGAGTCCTCTCATGTAGGACAAGAAGTGACTTACGGGAGAACACTTTCCTGCACGCCTGACATTCATAGGATTTCTCCTTTGTATGAGTTCTCTGATGGACACTAAAAGCAGGTTTCCGCCTGAAAGTTTTCTTACACACCTGACACGGGTAGCGCTTCACTCCCGTTTGAGACTGTGGATGTAAAGTGAGGGCAGTCTTCCATGAGTAAGTTTTCACGTAATCATTAGAGCCAAACAACTTCACTGCAGTGAGATTTCTCTGGTATCCCCTCTGTAAGGAAATCTCAGCGGTGCCCCCACACTCATCAGGTTGATCGTCTGCTTGTGTTTTCTGATGTTCAGTCAGAACAGAGGTTTTAGAGGCCGCTTCACCATATCTCTTATATCCCAAATTATTCTTTCCTAACTGGATACTCTCACACGGATAGGCGTGAAATGTGTTTCTGAGACTGGCCCCACTTTCACAACATTTCTGCTGCTCATGTTCAACATACCTAGGAGGATTCAAATGCACTGGAGTCATCTCCACAGCTCTCCCCTTTTCATTACAACTGCAAGGAGTCTGTCCTCCTTGGGTTTTGTCTCGGACAACGAAAGCTACCTCATCACGGGTGTCCCTGCACTCATTGCATTTACGGGCAATCCCTTCCAGAAGGGCTCCTCTAGGTGTAAATACTGTTTCTTCACTCACAACTTTTCCTTGTTCACGAAATTCAAAAGGCTGTTGAAAGTTCTGAATCACCTGGTGACTAAGGTGCTCAGGATACTTGATGGGTTCCCTCATTCTACTAAAGACCTCCTCGTTCTCTCCAGCATGCCCTTCATGAGGCTAACCAGGGATCATCATGGTCCTATGTATAGTAAAGTTCTTAGGCATCATCGCTGAATTCTTTTCATTTTTGATACTATGGTTCAAACAATGACTTGAGTGCAAATTGCTTTTTTCCATTAAGTCAGTTCTCTCGTTGGATGGAATTTTGCTGCTGTTGGTAAGAACTTGCCACACATGTCTGCCCTGATTTGCAGGGCTGTCCTGAGTCAGGTGATCCACATTATGGACATCTAAAGTGAGATAAAAATGACCATGTCTCTAAAAAGTAAGCATTCTGAGTGAATACTACTAAGCGGCACAGAAGTTCCTATATTACAACATAATTTACAGGTATTGATTTTCTGATTCATGCTTTTTGCCTGTAGTAAATTATGGGGAGAATAGATTTTTGGTATTTTTTACTTTAGCATAGGAGATCTGGGGTGTAGGCCAGAGGTGCAGGAGTGGGGGTGCAGTAGGGGAGCGTGCTGTAGGGGAGTGTGTTGATCAGAACAGGCGGACTGAATGAAATACACTGTTGAGGGGAGTTGCGGGTAAGAAAGGAGAGGTTTGCTGTGCCAAAGTCGGTGAACTCCTTCACTGTGGATCAAACTCAGGCCATTATAGTGACAGCTAAGAGACTTAATCCCTAGGCCTCCAGGGAGGCCCCAATTAACAGATTTTCTAATGCCAAACCAGGATAACAAAGCAGTAAATCTAATTTCACAATGGTTTTATAAAATCATAAATATTTGGTAAATATAGTCTTTTAACTAGAGTTGTCGATTTCAACCAGAAGCATTTCACCCAACATAGATCCTACACACTTTCTTTCTTAGACTGACCTTGTGCAACTCTTGAGGGTACTTTCTGAATTACCAAGCCCTGCAGAGGCCATGACTTTCCCAGAAACCTGTGGACTGAGAGACCCAGTCATTGCCCAGGCACTTTAAGCAAGAGGCCTGCTGAGACTCAAGGACTCTGCTTCTCCATTTCCTTAGTTCTTCTTTCGACTCTGGCCTGGGCCACGGTCACAGTCACCGGCAGAGGTTCTCAGAGGCATGTGCTTCCCTCCACGGAAGAGACCAGTCAGTTCATATTTAAATATATCACATAAGGCTCAGAATCCTAATACTTGCAGCAAACTCCACCTCATAATTGTGTCCCACATTCCTGCTAAGCGATAGGAAAAAAGTTCTGCATACATCCTGTGCTATCAGCGTTAAAGTCTTTTCTCACATCCTTCTGAGAGCAACACCCTGGTGTTCTCAATGCACTCCCTGAAACCTGTGTTTCTGCTTTGTTCATAGCAGCTCCAGTTTCTATGTCGTGTGTGACTCTCAGCTACATCACACTGTCGTCGATTCCTTTACTTTCCGCCCAACGATTCCCACGAGAAGGTGGAATTGCACAGGTCACACTGCTCCTCAAGGTATGAGCCCCCAACCTGAAACTCTTGGTGCCATGGCTTTAGAAACCACCACCTCAGGTTCCCCCTCCCATGTCACAGAACATCCCTTCCAATGCTGAACAATTCTGGGTCCTCCTCAGCCTCACAATTACTATGAGGGTGGTCACAAGGCTTGCCCCTGAAACACTACTCATGTTCTAAATAACTCTCCACTCAACGCCTCTCTATCCTTTTTGAGTTAGTCACCAGCTCAGTGACATCTCCAGTAGCAATACATAGACTCTATCCCAGACTGCAGAGGAAACTATAGATATGACATGTCAGTGCAACCCATTCACCTCACCTGAGCTCTGAAAGAAAAGAATTAATCTCTGTAATGATGCGTATGGAGCACACACAAAAACAACATCCTCCACTTTGTTTCACTCATGCTGGTCAAAGATCCTCTGTGGCTTTACCTCTCTATTAATAAATGTATTTATTACATATTCTTTCCTCACAGAGTATATAACTTTAGAATGTAAAGATCATTTCTGTGAGTACTGTTGCTCTCCCCTCTCATAGAAAATTTACCACTGGCTAAACTTCCCATGAACACACAGAATAAAAAATTCCTGAACAGGTACCTAAAGAAAACAGTCTATGAGAATACACTAAGAGAGAGAATAGAGATATGTGATTACTGCAGAATCATCCCCATGTGTCAGAGACTGCATACTGGTTTAAGAACATAGACAACCATTATTAAAAGAGCAGGACAAAATTCACAAGAGAGTATTATTTGGAAACTGAATAAAGAATCAGTTTGATATATGCAGACACACTCTCCAAGATTGGACACTGGAAAAGCACCTCAGTGTGGCCAATATCACTGGCCACACTCCCAGTCTCCTCTCAGGCTCCCGACCTGGCAAGCACTGACTAACCTGAGAGGTCCTGTTTGGGGGATTGTCCACAGTCCACGGCTGTAATCCCTGCTCCGACCTGATGCTCTCCTCAGGATCGGTAACACAGTGCCCTGTGATGAGAAACAGTGTTGGTCTTCAATCAAGTTCAACTTCAGTCTTTGAAAACTAACAAAAGCAAAGTGAAGAGTGTGCAAAAGAGGCCAATCTGAATCTTTCCAAACGAAAACCGAAACACCCACAATGCACACTGCCTGCCATGTTCAACCTCACCAACACTCAGTTTCATAAGCAAGCGCACACTTATCCGTGCAGAAGACAGCATTGCACTAGAGTGTTACACTGGAGCTTCCTCACCTAGGGACACCAGGTGATTGCAGGTCTCCAGCATCACATCCCGGTACAGGGTCCTCTGAGCTTCAGTCAGGTACCGCCACTCCTGCCACGTGAAGTTCACAGCCACATCTTCAAAGGACACCGTCCCTTCTGAGGGAACATTTCTCATCTCAGGGCCGCGAGCCTGGGTCAGACAGAGCAAGTGCAAACACATCTTATTTTGTGGGTCTTCGGTCCTGTATAGAATTCGTAGTTGAAAGAGCCTCGCCTCTACATTCACCCCTTTGGTCCTACAAGTAGAACTATAGCTTACCTTATATATTTGGAAGTGTCTATGATTCTAAGAATAAAAGGATGAATAAAATTGGCTCCTTGAGGAGCTGATAGCCTGGCTGGCAGTTGTAACAGACATATATCCGGACTCATGTGCTAAAAGAGCTTCATAACAAATGAAAAACATGTGCAACTTTGTGCCAATATTTTACTCCCGTGACCTCAAAGCCTGGTATCTCAAACTCACAGTAAACAAAAACTGAACCCGAAACGAGGATGTTCAAGCAATGAGGTGGGAAAAAGCAAAGGTAAGAGATGTTCAACTACAAGCAAGTATAAAACAGAGATGCACTATGGGGGGTGGAGGGATTAGGGTTAAAATAAGGAGGGTGGGATGTATGGGGACTATAACCAAGATGAAAATGCATAACTCATGCAGAAATAAAAAATGATGTAAAATACATATAAAGTAAAATTTTAAGAAAAGATGTTCAGCTGACAAAGTCAGAAGAAGACAGAACAGGTCATCACTTCTGAAATGGAAGGACAAAGGGGAGGAGAACTTGGTAATAACTTGGTGGCTGAGGTACGAGGAATGTTTTCCTAATATGCTGTCCACATGATGGGCTGGTAGACACTGGAATTCCACACGCAACTGGACATGTGTCTGATAGATCAGGAAGTCTAAGCTGAAAACAGAAATTTGGTTATCAGGGCCTCCCTGGTGGCACAAGAGTTTAAGTCTCAGCACTATGAAGCTATCGGCAGCTGCTGCAGCACGAATTCGATCCCCAACCAGGGAGCTATCCACAAGGCGCAGCAGATATCTCCTATCTCCCCACTGCTCCCCTCAGCAGTGTATTTCAGTCAGTCTGCCTGTTCTGTTCCCCGCTCTGTCTCTGGTGAATCCTCTCACCCCCTGCACCTGTGGCCTACACCCGAGCATTTATATGCATACATAAAATAAATATTAAAGAAAAGAAAGAATTTGGGAATCTCCAGGATATTATTGATAGTTTTCATCACCGTAGGGGAGAACACGGTGACCAGAACAAAAGGTATCGAAAGAAGAGGAAAAACAACTAGAAGAGACAAATATTTCTTTTGGAGAAAGAAATGAAAGAGTTTTGAAAAATAAGACACACGGTATAAGAAAACAAACATCTTAAGAAATCCGTAAATTTATTCCATCTTTTCCTTTCCTGTGTAGTAAATCCTGTGCACCTCTACATACATATAGAATAGGAACCCATTACAATAAATTTCCATATATTAGCTAAAAAAGGATTCAGAGGATTTTTCCTTAACACAAAACAAGTCCTTGACAGCCACAGGCGACATCAACATTCCCAGTGAGAGAAGGACTAACAAAGACGCTCAGTGTCCCCTAATCACAATGGGTTTGGGTGACGCTACGTAACAACAACAAAAAGACAACATACATAAAAATGGTCCTAACTAGTTATAATTCATTCTTGGAAAACTAATGAAAGCCACAGTAAAGCGACTCTGGAAAGGAAAACCCAGTGAGCAGACTATGAGTATAACACACACCCGTGTTCACACACACAGGAGCTCCTGTACGCTGCCAGTGAAATGACAAAACAGTAAGCAACGCATGTAGCGGAACCAAGGGCAGAGACTCGCTGGGATAAAGAAACCCGGAGGGTTAAACAATGAATTAAACAAATGCAAAGACACAACAGCATCCAGGACACGATGAGCCTGCTGCACTGACAGCAACTCTCGCAAGGTAACCCGGCACATCCCAGTTCTAGGAAAACAAAAATGCATTTATTTACAGGCTCATTGATTAAAACACTAATACGAGAAATAAAACAACAGCAGAGAGATGGTGGATGGCTCATTTCTGCACAGAGAAACTCACAGGGACCTCCGGCAGGCGTGGGCTTCAGGATGCCATAAAAGGACCGTATGACGAAATGGGACAATACAATCCCCTCGCACTTTCGACCCTGTTCAAAATGGAAATGTGCAGCCATGAGTAAAGGACTGGAATACACAGCTCTGCAAATCACATACCCAAGCGGGTCCTAAAACATGAACGTGCTCAATACGATCAGTCACGAAGGAAAAATGAATCAGAAGTACAAGAGATGAGATTTTACATCTGCTGGGATCGCAATGATTTAAAAAGAAAGAAAATAACAAGTACTGGCAAAAATTGGGACCTGGCTCCCTTGCGCACTGTTGGGGCAAACATAAATGATGCAGCCAGGAGGGAAGACAGGAAGGTGATTCTTGGGAAAAGGGAACTCAGAATGACAGGAGGACCCAACCCCACCTCGGGGTGTTCACCAATAGTAGGGAGAGCAGGAACAGGCAGAGATGTTTGCTCACCTACTGTCACTGCACCACCATTCATTACAGCCCAAAGCAAAATCAACCCAAGCCCCAGGTGATGGATTAATGGATAAATAAGACTGGAAAATACACATAAGAGATTATTAATGAGCCTCACAATGGAACTAAACAATGACACACACTACAATATGAATGCACTCCTGTACTATACCTATGAAATGACAAAACAGTTAACAATGCAATAAAATAAGAGATTCACCAAGAAAACAAGGTGTAATAAGACTCCATTCATACAGGTCTGAGTTGTCAAACTCTTGAAAACAGAAAGTAAATGGTGGACACAGGGGCTGAGGGACAGAGCAGTTGGGAGCAAGAGTTTAATGAGTACAGTATTTTATTACTGGGAAAAGAAAAAATCTGGAAGGTGGTGATGGCTGTATAACACTGGCAGATACTAAAAGCCAAAGAACACCACATGCAATAACAGCGAAAGGAGACTTTTTATTTTACATTTAAATAAAGGGTCAGGGGCTTTCCTGGTGGCTCAAAGGTAAAGACACTACCTATGGAGCTGTACCGCATCCACAGCAGCACGAGTTCAATCCCCAGCCAGACAGCTACACACATGGCATGGCAGACCTCTCCTGACTCGCCCACTGCTCCCCTCAGCAGTGTATTTCAATAGATTTGCCTGTTCTGCTCCCCACTCTGTCTCTGGAGAATCCTCCCCCCTCCCACACCTCTGGCCCATACCCCAGTTTTTGTATGCATAAATAAGTTCATCTTTTAAAATATGAATGAATGAATGAATAAATGGAGGGCCACGTTTTCTAGGAAAAGGAGAAAAAGAAGCAACAGTCATGCTGGGCAGAAGAGCAGCCACTGCTGCTCCCCACATTTGTACAAAGGTTTATAAAATGAAACACTTGCATGGTCACAGGTGACAGAAGAGCTGGTAAAATTAGGTTGCAAAATATATTCATTCCATCAATATTCTATAAACATCTATCAAAATTAAAAAAAATCTACCATTAACCGTAACTTCAGCAAGAATCATACGTATGACAAATGCAAACACACCAACTATACTCCAGACTCGATGACAGAAACATGAAGCTCTTTATTAAAAACTACATTGAGCATCACAGACATAAACTCCCAACCACCAAAGGTCAAATGATGAAAATGTGTGCTACCTGGTTTTACTCAGCGAGTGTCTGTGTCATGACCCTTGTTCAAACGTGTCCCACTGACCCCTGAGTACTTTCTCCCCCTGAACTCTGAGGTGTCACCACACCCTGGCCAGTTGGAGGCAGAAAAGGGAGCAACCTCATCACTGAGAAAACACATCCATCAGGTTTGGCCAAGAGTGAGAACTGTAATGTGAAAGAAAGTGAACACATGCACACACGTACGCACGCACGCATGGCGGTGCTGTTGTTAGCAACCATTAAGATATCAGGTAATATTGAAGAGTAACTTGCATTGGGTGAGACTAAACTCTGGAACAGAGAAATTCCTTTCTGTTGGCGGGAGACCTGGGCTGAGAAGGATCTAATTCCACACGGGAGGGCACAACACAGGACGAGGTTTGCATGTTGCATGAGCGGCAGGTGCCATCAGGACGGCTACAGGTGCAGTCAGGTGGGAGCCGAGCCTGTGGCAGTAGGACTGGGCAGAGGCCCACGCTCAAGTGTAACTGGCAGAAATGGCAAAACACAGTTGACTGACTCACTCAGGAGAAGTGCAGACTGAAGACGGGAGACCAGATCGGAACACAGGGACTAGCTACATTCAGAAGCACAAGATACTCAAGCATTCAGGGACACAGAAAAAAAATCATCAGAGAGACCATGACAGAAGCAAACACAAAGAAATATGCATCTTCCAAAACACCGAAGACAGAGGAAAACTCACCAACACATGCGACGAGGTCAACATTGCCCTGATCCCCCCCAAAGGAAGACAGCATAAAAGGGAAAAATAGACCACCACCACCAAAGAACAGAGAAGCGATAATCCTCAACAAATTCCAACCGACTTAATACAGCAACATGGAGTCTCCCTGGTGAAGCAAGGAGTTAAGGCAAAGCACTATGAAGCTATCCACAGCCCCTGCAGCATGAGTTCCATCCCCAGTCAGGGAACTCACCCACACGGCACACCTGACCTCTCCTGTCTCCTTGCTGTTCCCCTTAGTAGTGTATTTCACCAGATCTGCCTGTTTTGTTCCCCACTCTGTCTCTGGTCAATCCTCTCACCCACCACATGTCTGGCCTGTACCCCAGCTCTTATATGGATAAATAAATCAATCTATAAAATTCCAAATGGATTAAATATTTGGTGAAGTACTTGACAGAAAATATAGGGACACACTATGGACAGTTGCCCCAAAGTGCACTAGGGAACACAACCCCAACACCCAGGGAAACAAAAGCAAAAATCAACAAGTGGGACACCACTAAACCTAAAAGCTTTCATACCTTAAAAGAAACCAGCCCAAAACCTGAAAGGCAGTCTACAGAACAAAGAAAGAATCTGCATGCCACACATATGACAAGGGGTTCATTCCAAAATTTATAATATCCCCAAACAATGCGGGAAACCAACTGATGACTCAACTAAAAATGAACAAAGGGGGCCTCCCTGGTGACACAAGGGGTTGGGATGCAGCCTATGAAGCTCTTCACAGCCTCTGCAGCGAGAGTTTGATCCCTGGCCGGCAGGGAGCAACCCGCATTGCGCAGCAGACCTCTCATGACTCCCCACTGCTCCCTCATCAGTGTGTTTCAGTAAGTCTGCCTGTTCTGCTCCCCACTCTGTCTCTGGCGAATCCTCTCACCCTCTGCACCTCTCGCATGTACCCCAGTTCTTGTATGCATAAATGAATAAATCTTAATTAAAAAATGGACAAAGGAACTATATACACTCTTCTCTAGAGAGGGAATTCTGACATCCTACAGACAATTGGAATGTTCACCTTAACTTATTTTAAGAGAAATGTAAATTAAAAGCACACTTAGATGCCACCTCACACCTTGAGAAGGCCCAAATGAAAACGAATGGATTTATACAAAATGGGGAGTGAGGGGTGAGAATTTTATGGGGACTACAACGAAGATGTAAATGATTACACTGTGCAAAAATTAAAATGATGTAAAAATATGTAAAATAGTATTTAAAAAAGTGAAACACTAAAAAAAAAACAAATATGGAATGAACAACGCTGGAGAGGGCACAGAGAAAAGGGAGCTCTCACCCACGGCTGGTGGCCATGACAGTCAGAACAGACCCTGTGGATGAGGGTGCAGAGGTTTCTTAAAGAAATAAAAACGGAAATTCCATGTCATCTGCAATACTTCTACACACTATCCTCACGGGAAAACTCAAACACAAAAAGATTTATCCCGCCCATGAGCAGAGCAGCTCTGTTCCCAACTGCTCAGTCATGGCCCAATCTACATCCCTTCAGCAGGGGCGGGAAGGGTGAGGCACACGCAGGGGAGCACTGCAGGGCTGTGAGGAAGGAGCAAAGGGTCACACTGAGGCTAAAATGGGTCGGCAAGAAGGTGACAGTCTGTTTCTCTTTTTTAAAAAGGCTTATTTATTCATACATACTGGAGCTGGGATACAGGCCAGAGGTGCAGGGAGGAAAGTGAGAGGATTCACCAGAGACAGAGCAGGGAAAAGAACAGGCAGAGAGACCGAAATACACTGCCGAGGGACGCAGCAGGCCAGTCAGGTTTGCTGCGCCATGTGGGTAGCTCCCTGGCTGGCCGGGGGATGGAACTTGTGCTGCAGAGACTACAGACAGCCCCATCGGTTGCATCTCAACCCCTTGTGCCACCAGGGAGGCCCCGGGAGGTGCTATTCTTGAGAGAAATAAGCCAAAAAGTAAAGACACATATGAGATAGCTTCACTCATCTGTGGAAAATAAATACCCAAAAAATATTTACAGCCAAAATACTTGAATAAAACTTGAACAGGGTCATTTGAAGGTAAAGATGATCACCAGAGGGAACAGGGGAATGGGTGGAGAAGTTAGGGAGGGAGGCAGACAGGGGACTGGCCAGAGTGGTTTGGAAGAGGGGAAACAAGGGGTAGGGCAAGACCCATTAGGATTGTAGGAAAAAAAAACTTGCAACTATTTCAGCAAAAGGCTTTTAGTGCTACACATGTCAATGACATATCGAGGAGGGAAAATAAGTAAAAGAATAAGAAAAAAAAATTTAAGAAGCTTTAAAACAATTAAAAAAAAATGAAATTTCCCAAAGGTCACACATGGTGTTCTCAAACATGGCAGGAAATTTCGGAGAGTGTAACTGGACTGGAGAGCAACTTAGAGTGTAGTGAGTGTCACTAGAAATGCATTCAGACCACACCAAGGAGAAATGCGCAGGAGCAGTGGAAACAACGGCCAGAAAAAAAGACTCTGAATAGTCTACTGGGCACCTTCGGTTTGCAGGCCACCTGAGAGAAAGGCAGGGGCAGTTATGTAAGGATTCCCCACTGGACTCAACGGCACACATGCCAAGACTGATGCCTGCATGAAAGTCTCCGAGAGTTGTGCAGGACACAGTATATTTTAGCTACTGCACAAAAATCTTAAAAATTCACTTGGGGCCTCCTGGGGGGAGCAAGGGTTTGAGCGTTGGGTTGTGAAGCTGCCCCCAGCCTCTGCAGCGCCAGTTCAATCGCCAGCGAGGGTCCGACATGGCACACAGACCTCTCCTGCTGCACGCTGCTCCCCTCAGCAGTGTACTTTGGTCCTTCTGCCTGCTCTGCTCCCGGCTCTGGCGAATTCTCTCACCCTCCTGCGCTTTTGACTGTACCCAGTGCATGTATAAATAAATAAATCTTGAAAAAAAAATCAGTTGTCCTTTTTAAAAGACATGTGACTCCTTCACCCCCATTCTGCACTCAGGTCCTCCGGCCCCGTCCCCTCCTCCCTCACCCCGCACCTGACCAGCGCAGAGCTGGGAAGTGTTTCTCTCCAGCGGGGTGAAGAGCCACAGTCCACACCTTCAGTGTCATCAACCGCGACCCAGGTACAGACTCTGACTCAGCGCTGCATGAGCACCAGGGCAGAGCCCCATCTTCACACATGCTGGACATGTGAAGTGCCTGGATCTACGCCACATGTTTCCCTGGTGAGGAATGTGTCCCTGCAGAAAACTATGTTTCTAATGCACATGTCCGGTGATGAACTCACATAAAGTCAATGCACCACAAGCTAAAGCAAACACAGCACTCACCAGAGATTGACCCATTGTCGCTGCTCTCACAGATGCGCGAGGGCTCTGGAGGCAGGCGCTGGGAGAGGCGCTGGGGTCCAGCACAGAGGACGGAGGCAGCTGCACGGGGTCCAGGAGTCTCCTGTCCAGAGTCCGCCACATGCTGCCTGGAGACACCAGAGAGACACTGCGGGTGATGGCCGTGTGACACTTCTAGCAGGGGCAGGAGACGCCCCGCGAGTCCATGAGTGGCAGAACCTGGGTTGAAGGTTCACCATAAGTTAGTAAAAGGTGACACTTCCCACTGCCTGATCAACAGTCACGCCAAGAACAACCGTCTCAAAGCTGAGGAGTCACTTCAGAGTGTGGACACGATTTCCAACGAGACGACGCCCCGAACACACTGTTCTGCCAGGACACCCCGGCAGTGGCTCCGCGCCGCTTCCCGCCCTCCTCTCCGTGGACACCCCAACAGGGATGCAGTCCCCCCTGGGTGCGCACCTCCAGGAGGGATGCCAGAGTGCAGCAGCCAGCAGGACGCCGCCTGGGGGCGGGAATGCGGAAACGCGCCCGGAAATTCAGACAACAAGCCTCAAAGCCCCAGGAACCACCCCCCAACGCCCTGCAAACCCAGTTTCCCGGGACCTCCCCGCATCCACAGGGGCGCCTCCCCCTGGAAACCTGAGTGAAGTCACCCGCCCACCTTGGGTCCGTGAATCTGGCCCCGGGCGCAATACCCCCCCCAGAAACGCAGCCTGGTCTCCTCTCCCTCACCGCCCGACTTTTGGGGGGAACCAGAGGAGTCAGTGCGCATGCGCACAGCCGGACCCGTGCTTCCCCAGGGCCCCCGCCTCGGGGACCCCGTGCCCCGCCCCGGGAAGACCCCGGGCAGCGTCCGGGGTCAGGGCCGGGCGGCCGCGCCGGGGACACCCCGGAAAGGCCTGGACGTTCTCCCCAAACGCCCTGCCCCGCCCCCACGCGCGCTCCGGGGGGAATCGGCTCCAAAGCGCCCGACTCCACGCGGCCTGGGCCCCCGCTCGCCCGCGACCCCCGCCCCCCAACCTCCCGGCGTCTCCGCTCAACCGAGCCCGGCCTCCCGGGACAAACCCGCGCTCACCAAGGGGCGCCCCAGCGCTCGCGGAGGCGCCAGAACATTCGGGAGGACGGGGGCGGGGCCGCGCCTACGCAGATCGCGGAAGCCCCGCCCAGAAACCTCCGCGGGAACCACAGAGGCTGGAGACTACATTTCCCACAACCCCTTGCGCAGCCCGTCGGGCCGTCGTCGGGGTGGGGTTGCGGCCGGGAAGTGGGAGGAGAGGAGGTTGAGGAGAACCGGCAGTTGGGCGAGGCCCATGAAAACTGCAGGGCCCATAAAGGGTTCAGGGTTCTGAGGGAAGAGGCACAACAGGGCCGCCCTGGGGCTGAAGGGGTTAAGCACCGCGCTGACTGACAAGCTATCTGCCCCCTCCACAGCAGGGAGCCTCCCACAGGGCTTGGCAGACCTCTCCCTTCTTGCCCACTGCTCCCCTCAGTAGTGTATTTCAGTCAGTCGGCCTGTTCTATGCCCCACTCTGTCTCTGGTGAATCCTCTCTCTCTCTCTCTCTCTCTCTCTCTCTCTCTCTCTCTCACACACACACACACACACACATACACACACACACCCCTTTGACCTGCACCCCAGCTCTTGTATGAATAAATTTTAAAAATAATGTAAAAAGTTCACATATAGTCTAAATAAGACATTCAGATACCAAGACACATTTCATCAAAACCAACATTCAGGTATTTAAGAAGCATCTTGACCTGATATCTGGATCACAGTGTCGGTGTTCAACATAAAGATGCTTTGCTTAGCTAATGTGAATGAACAAGAATTCTACACTGTTATGAAAAGCTCACCTGCTCTTTCATCACATGCTTGTGAAGATTTCTTTTGGCAACAACGTCCGATAATATTCATGGCTCCATTACTACCATGAAGAAACATGAGGATATTAATAAACTGTTAGGGTATTCCCTGAAGGAGAAAATGATGAAATGAGTTGAACTTCAGCACGTTTCCGTGTCTAAGTTTTATGCCCACAATGAAGTCCACGACTCTGGGTGATTTAGATCAATCTTTTCAGTCAGACACAAACAGCATATCCATTTAGATTTTCTTCATCCATGATACATGACACCATCAGTAATGTACCCAAGCAATTAAGATGTAAAGAAACTCATCAACTGGAGAGGGTCCCTTAGATGTTTGACACACGAAAGTCAAATACATGACTCCACCTACATCCCTTAGATGTTTGACACATGAAAGTTAAATACATGACTCCACCTACATACCAGGAGAAAGCCATAGAGTGAAGTGATTTAGGGCTGAATTATATTCATCAGGTCTCTTCACAATATCTCAAGTATGGTTGATAAAAAAAGGACAGAGAAAATAACTATACAGGGTCCCAAACCATCGTCTTGAACTCTTATTTATTTTTTTAAAGATTGATTTTATTTATTTATGCATACAAGAACAGAGGGGTAGGCCAGAAGTGTACGGGGTGAGAGGATTCCCCAAAGACACAGTGCAGAGCAGAACAAGCAGATTGAAACACACTGCTGAGGGGAGCAGCAGATAAGTCAGGAGAGGTCTGCTGTTTCATGTGGTCAGCTCCCTGGCCAGAAACCAAACGATAGCTTCATAGTGCTGTGACTTAACCCTCTGCACCACCAGGAAGGCCCTCAGACTTTTCAGTTATGCTAATATTTAGTGTTTTAATGTTGGCTTATGCTCCATAACAATTTTCTAACTTAAGGAATGTAAAGTGTTTCTCACTTCCTAATGTATTGCAATATCTTAATATGAATCTAAATTACATTATAAATTACTGAATCATATTTTCACTTCTTTCGAGTTTCCAGTATGAAAATCCGGTGGCTTCAAAATTCATATTTGGACAAACCACTCATCACTTTCCATTTACACTTTCTCTTGGTTTGCACTCTCTGATGTTTAGGATGATCTGACTTCTGGTTAATCACTTTGACACTTCTGGTTAAACTTCTGGACTTCTGGTTAAAGACACCAAAGTTGGGACCTCACTGGTGGCACAAGGGGTTAAGACACAACCCATGTAGCTATACGCAGCCACTGCAGTACGAGTTGGATTCCAGGTCAGGGAGCTACCCACATGGTGCAGCAGACCCCTCCTGTCTCGCCTGCTGCTCCCCTCAGCAGTGTATTTCAGTCAATCCGCCTGTTCTGTTCCCCACCCTGCCTCTGATGAATCCTCTCACACACCCCCCACCTCTGGCAGATACCCCAGTTCTTGTATGCATAATAAAATAAATCTTGAAAAAAAGAGACTAAAGTAAAAAAAATTGACTTCACAATTTTAGCATTTCTCTCTGATGTGAATTCTCTAATGTAGAGTAACACTTAACTTGCGGTGAAAGGCTTTGCCACATTCTTCACATTTGTAAAGATTCTCCCCAGTATGAATTCTGTGATGTTGACTTAAATGTGATGAATGGTAGAAGGCTTTGCCTACATTCTTCACATCTGGAAGGTTTCTCCCCTGAATGAATTCTATGTTGTCGAGTAAGACGTGACTTATTGTTAAAGGCTTTGCCACATCCTTCACAATTGTAAGGTTTCCCCTCAGTATGAATTCTGTGATGCTAAGATAGTTAAAGGCTGACAGTTGGTTAAAGCCTTTCCACATTCCTCACATCTGTAAGGTTTCTCCCCAGTATGAACTCTCCTATGTCGGGAAAGGTGACACAGCACAGGAAGGTGTTACCATAATCAGGACTCGTGTAGGCTTTTCTCCAGCATGAATCCTTAGATGGTTAGTCAGCTGTGGATGCCAATACAAGGCTTTACCATGCTCTTCACACTTGTGAGGTTTCTCTCTGTGATGTTCAGTAAGTCTTGGGCACCATTTGTTAGCTTTGCCATATCCTTTACAATTGTAGAGTTTCTCATGAAGTACATGATGCTGGAAAAGTATTGAGGACTTTTCAATAGGATCCTGTGTAGATTTTTCATCTTTGAATCCACTCCCACTTTTGTACCCACAACCAGTGTCCCTACCTCTTCAGTACCCTCACTTTTGCAGTCTTAATTCTCGAGTTCATTTTGGTTTGTATTTTCAGTTTCTTTGCTTTGTTTCTCCATATTCCAAACAGGAGTGAATTCATCCAGTAAGTCTTTCCCCTGCTGATTCATTTCTCTGAGCATCATCCTCCCCCAATATTCCATCCTTGTCGTTGCAAATGGCCAGATGTATCCTTTTTCAGTAGTGTTCCACCCAGTGTATATACCACACCTTTCTTTAGAATTATTTTTCACCCCTGTTTGTCAACTCCGGTTCCTGATTTTATACCATTATTTTCCTTCCAGTTGCAATTGGGGCTTGAACCCCAACTTAATCTTATGTTTTCCTCTTCTGCATTCAGTTCTGTCTTTGTGTGCTGCACACATTCAGGTCCTCATGTTAGTGCATGTGTTATATTACAGTGCTTCCCAATACATGTAGTTTTCTGTTATGTTCTTGGGGCATTCTTTTCATCCTGTGAGGCTTTAAACTCAGATCATATAATTCTGATATTAGTGTGATCAACGTGACTCCATGGATCAGTTTTCATAGAATCTAGTTCCAACCTTACGTTCTACATGGTGTGCTGATGTCTGTGTTGAGTTTCATATAGGTAAGATTGAATTGGTCTTATTTTTAATTCCTTCAGACATATTTGTCATTTTCATGTGGACTTTAATTTACACACAAAGTATTTCTGAAAGGAAGGCATTAACTTTATTAAAAAATGATTCCTGTATTCTCAGCCATTTTATACCTCATTTCCTCCCTAGTACAGCTCTGTATTATTCCTCTCTTCCTTTCTTGTGGGTGATTTCCCTCCATTTGCTCTCATTTTATATGCTAATTGAGGTATACTGGTTTGTAATCTTATTTACAAACATTGTAAAAAGCATTGTCACCCAACCTGTTACATATGACATCATTCTCTGTTTTCATTTCCTTTTCCATGTATTTTATACTGGTATCTTTTTTGTCACATGGGGATTATATATCATGTTGAAAAGTTATTCAGCCTTATCTAAACTGAAAACAATTACATTCAACTGCATACCAAAACCCAACTGTTTAACATTTCTAAGTTCTCAAGCAGAAACAGTATTTTTGCTATAGGATTGTATCATGCCTTTTTCTCTGTTTGCTATGTATTTACCTTTCCCTGAGGACATCACCTTTTATAAGCATGTGTGTTGCTGTCTAGTGCTCATGTTACCTGTCTAACATCAGGCCGGGGGTCTTTATTTGGTATTAATTTTGTCTATAAAATAGTTAAAATATTTTATTTTGTCTTGAGTGCTCTGAGTGCGGTAATTATTCCTTGCTGTCTCCCAGCCATGTCTTCTCAAGACAACCAGGACTGCATACCACAGTCAGGCACAGAAGATTTATTCCTAAATGTGGGACCGGGAGGAGATGGAATCGACACCTTTGAGAATTTAGAATTATTGAAAGATCAGACATGTCAAGAGACATGTGAAGGGCACAACAGTTGTTGCGATGAAGGTGGTCGAGCAGCGACAATTATCCATAGTAAAATTTCTCCTGCAAAAATGATCCAGTGTGTAAACCATGTTGGGTAAAACTCCATTTTATGTGTGTTGCATGTATATATAAATATGTTTCTGTTAGCAAAGATCCATGTGGCATTTTTACCAATACACGTTCTCAGAGAGGAATATTGGAACATACGGGAAGTCCCCTAGTCCATAATGGAAATGATTATTCAAAACATTGTCACCATGGGGTAGGTTTAAACTTTGTGTCAAATCATTCTCAACATCAGAGAATTAGAAAGGAAGATGAAAAATCTACACAGGATCCTATTGAGGAGTCCTCAAACCTTCTACAATATCAGACAATTGGTAAGAAACCTTACAATTGTAAAGATTATGGCAAAGATAACACATGCTGCTCCAGCCTTAATGAACATCAGAGAAAGAAACGGCGTAAATGTGGAGAGCATGGTAAAGGCTTTTATTGGCATTCACAGTTGACGCGACCTCTAAGAAGTCATACTAGAGAAAAGCCTTACATATGTCCAGACTGTGGTAAATCCTTTCTATATTTGTGTCGCCTCCCAACATCAGAGTGTTCATAATGGTGAGAAACCTTACAAATGTGAAAAATGTAAGAAAGCCTTTAAGGTGAAATCAAGTCTTAGTCGGCATCAGAGAATTCATACTGGCCTGAAACCTTACAAATGTGAAGAATGTGGCAAAGCCTTTAACCGGGTGTCAAATCTTTCTAAACATTACAAAATTCATACTGGGGAAAAGCCTTACAAATGTAATGAATGTGGAAAAGCCTTTATTAATAATTCAAAACTTATTCAACATCATAGAATTCATACTGGGCAGAAACCTTACAAATGCAAAGTATGTGGCAAAGCCTTTAACCAGAAGTCACATCTTAATCGACATCACAGAATTCATACTGTAGAGAAACCTTAGAACTGTTAAGAATGTGGCAGAGTTTTAAAAAAACAGTCATATCTTAGTCAACATCATAGAATTCACACTGGGAAGAAACTACAAATGTGAAGACTGTGGCAAAGCCTTTAACTGGAAGTCAAGTCTTATTCTACATCACAGAATTCACATTAGAGAAATGTTAAAATTCAAAGGTCATTTTTTTACTGTAGTCTCTTTAACCAGAAGTCCAGAAGTTTCACCAGAAGTGGCAGTGATTATCCAGAAGTCAAATCATCCTAAACATCAGAGTACCTAGCGAGAGAACCCGTAAATGAAAGTGACCAATGGATTGTCCAAATATATATTATGAAACCACCAGATTTTTATACTGGAAACTTTAAAGAAGCAAAAATAGGAGAAAGTAATTTATAATGAAAATTAGATGAATATTGAGACATTGCAGTGCAGTAGTAAGTTAATTCCACTTGGCCAGACATAAACTAAAATGAGAATATGGTCATGGAACATAAACCAAGATTAAAACACTAAATATTAGCATAATTTAAAAGTTCAGGAGGCCTCCCTGGTGGTGCAAGGGGTTAAGTTGCAGCTTTGTGAAGCTGTTGGCAGCCACTGCAGCACAAGTTTGATCCCTGTCCAGGGAGCTGACCGACGTGGAGCAGCAGACCTCTCCTGTCTTGCCTGCTGCTCCCCTCAGCAGTGTATTTCAGTGGATCTGCCTGTTCTGTTCCCCACTCTGTCTTTGGTGAATCCTCTCACCCCCCTTACCTCTGGCCTATACCCCAGTTCTTGTATGCATAAAAATACATCTTTAAAAAAATAAATAAAACTTGAAGACAATGGTTTGGGTCATGTATAGTTATTTTCTATGTCCTTTTTTATCAGCCATACTTGAGATATGAATAGACGTGATGAATGTAATTCACTCCTAAATTACTTCATTCTATGACTTTCTCATGTACGTCATGTCATGTGTTTGATTGTTGCTGCCTCAAACATCTAAGGGATCCTTCTCTAATGGATGGATTTGCTCACATCTGACTTGCTCCTGCAAATTTAAGGTGGTGTCATATATCATGTATGAAGAAAATGTGAGTGGATATGCTGTTTGGTTGACTCAAAAGATTGATCTAAATCACCCAATTGGCATAGAAATTAGAGAAACATGCTGAAGTTCAAATCGTTTCATCCTTTTGTCCTTAGGGAATACATTGACAGTTTATTAAAGTCCTGATGTCTCTTCAGAGTAGTAATTAGAGATCATGAATATTATTTGATGTTGTTGCCAAAAGAAATCTTCACAGGCACATGATGAAAGAGCAGGTGACTTTCACAAAAGGGCATGGAATTCTCATCCATTCACATTAGCTAAGTAAAGAGGCTCTGTGTTTGACACTACGGGATTCTGGTATCAGAAGGTCCAGAATGCTTCTTACATACTTGAATCCTGACTTTTATGAAATAGCATACAGTGCTATCTAAATGTCTTATTTAGACTATATGTGAACTTTATATATATATATATATATATATATATATATAATAATGCTCATTGATTTTTTTTTAAAGAAGCATGTATTTTTATTTATTTGTTTTTGTTTGTTTATACATGCACTGGGTACAGTCAGAAGCGCGGGAGGGTGAGAGAATTCACCAGAGCCAGAGCGGGGAGCAGAGCAGGCAGAAGGACCGAGGTACACTGATGAGGGGAGCAGCGAGCGGCAGGAGAGGTCTGCGTGCCATGTGGGACCCTCCTCCGGTGGCCGGGGAGCAGCTGGGGATCGAACTGGGACCGCAGAGGCCGCGGGCAGCTTCGCAACCCAGCACTCAACCGCTGCGCCACCAGGGAGGCCCATGCTTATTGATTTTTAATGTAGTCATCTGGACATGTACTTAATCATAAGTTGTCCCCCATCAGCATTAACCAATTCCTCCATTTTAAGGCTTTCTGTAACAGATGAGAACAATCAGGTGGTTGTCTACACAATGTTACATCACCAGCAGGCGCTCTTCTCCATAGCTTATATCTGAAATAGTTTTGACTGTTTTCAATAACTACACACTTTTTGTTCTCTTAGTAGCCCGGAATATTGAGTGCTTTCAAAATAATGCCAGAGTATTTTGAAGAATTTTGCAAAACACTTCATGGTATTGGTGCTTTGTCATCCATTTTTTGTACCTAAACTATCTGTGGGCACCCTGAAGTGACACTAGACCCTCTTTTAGAGGTTCCTGTTTTCATCTGTTGTAACACTCTGCATGATCACAAGAAAAATATAAATTCTTCACATGACTTCACATGCAGAAATTGTCTTGCCTCTCCTGTCTAGGGGCCTCCCCTTGGTTGGCCCTGGATAAAATCTCCATAGAGCTGACAATTGATAATACTTAGTTACTTCCATTAACTAATACTCACTGTATTTCTGCCTTTGGTTTACCTGCAGCAATACAATTTTCAGGATCTTTGAAACACTACAGTTATTGACCTTTTAGTGGTCTTCAAACAGACATTGTCTTAGATTTGATATATATGTAATCCAACATGTAAGTACATTGAGACATCACTTAGGAATGACAGATTGGTTGTGGGGAGTGGGGTAGGTAGGTGTGTGTTTATATTATGTGCATTCTGGAGAGCAGGGTGTATGTGTAGGGAAGCATTTTGTGATGTCACTGGCCTGGGCAGCAGTTGCTTATTTTTCAGAGAAGAGGCAATTACTTCTAAAATGGGGATGTTTGCAGGAAGTATCTGGCAGGATGGAGGCACCCTCTATTCCATTTCGGGGAAAATCAGGAGAGCTCACACTGACATCTTTTAAGAATGATGTGGGGTCTCGCGGGTGGCACAAGAGATAAAGCACAGCACTATGAAGCTATCCACAGCCTCTGTAGCATGAGTTTGATCCCAGGCCACCAGGGAGAAACCCAGTTGGGGTGGCACACCTCTCCTGCCTTGCTTGCTGCTCCCCTCTGCAGTGTTTTCAGTCCATCTGCCTGTTCTGCTCCCTGCTCTGTCTCCCCTCCCACACCTCTGGCATGTACCCCAGTTCTGGTATGTATAAATAAAAAATGAGGAGATAAACCCTCCACATGATTAGGTCACGAAGGGCGGGAGGCAAAGTACCTCTTTGCTCATGCTTCTTTTCCACTAGGTTAAATTCAAACGTTTTCTGGAAGAAAGTGGATCAGGGCCTCCCCGGTGGCGCAGCAGTTGAGCACTGGGTTGCGAAGCTGCCCGCAGCCTCTGGGGCGCCAGTTCGATCCCCAGCTGCTCCCCAGCCACCGGAGGAGGGTCCCACATGGCGCGCAGACCTCTCCTGCCGCCCGCTGCTCCCCTCAGCAGTGTGCTTCGGTCCTTCTGCCTGCTCTGCTCCCCGCTCTGGCTCTGGTGAATTCTCTTACCCTCCCGCGTTTCTGACTGTACCCAGTGCATGTATAAATAATAAATATTTAAAAAATATAATAAATAAATAAATAAAAAGAAAGTGGATCAGGAGGCTTCCTGGGTGCAAATCTTTATTTTATTTTTTTAATTATTTTTATTTTTTTATAGAAGCATGTTTATTTATTTGTTTGTTTGTTTGCTTGTTTATACATGCACTGGATACAGTAAGAAGCGCGGGAGGGTGAGAGAATTCACCAGCGTCAGAGCGGGGAGCAGAGCAGGCAGAAGGACCGAAGTACACCGCTGAGGGGAGCAGCGGGCGGCAGGAGAGGTCTGCGCGCCATGTGGAACCCTCCTCCCGTGGCCGGGGAGCAGCCGGGGATCGAACCAGCGCTGCAGAGACTGCGGGCAGCTTCACAACCCAGCGCTCAACCTCTGCGCCACTGGGGAGGCCCTTCAATTTATTTTTTTTCAAAGATTATATATACAAGAACTGGGGTACAGGCCAGATGTGCGGGAGGGTGAGTGGATCCCCAACAGCCAGAGAGGGGAATAGAACTGGAAGACTCACAAAATACACTGCTGAGGGGAGCAGCGGGCACGACAGGAGGGGTCTGCCGTGCCTTGTGGGACCCTCACAGGCCGGCCGGGTTCGAACTGGCGCTGCAGAGCCTGCGGACAGCCTCAAGTGTGATGCTCAACAGTCTGCGCCACCAGGAGAGGCCCCCAAATCAGACTGCAGGTTCACAATGACTGGCGGCTCCCCTCTTGACTCCCCTCTTGGCTCCCTGTTGGCTAATTGCTTTGGCAACTATCAGTACAAACCACATCTGATAGAATGAAAGTCTCTCCATAATTTGAGCAGAGGCCATGCCAGGGACTGTATTGGTTCAGGTTGTCCTAAATTGCCTTCTGAGTGGAAACAAGTTTTTTTCTAGCTGGCCTACGAGGCTGTGATTGAATAGGGAGGGAAACCAGTGACTCTATGCATTTCATTTTTCTAAATTGTTGGTAATGTAAGTTGGGATATTCCTCGGATTTTCATTTTAGGTTTCTCCATTTAGCCATGATACTTAGGAGGTTTCTCCCATGAGGCCTCTGAGCTCCATGTCTAAAACAAAAATTCTCATTTGAGGCTGGGGTATACAGAAAGAAAATAGACTATTAGAGAAGCATGAAAAATATTTTAGTGTGTTTATTCCAGTTTATCTACTTCAACACGTGTAGTAGGTAGATGAAAAAATGGGAGGAATAAAGCCCCAGATAGTTGACATTTTAATACAAAACTCGCTGCGAGTGGGCTTGGGATACACGTTAGTGCTCCGTTGGTCCCAGTCTTATCACTTGCAAAGCCTCGACTGGGAGACACAATAGGAAACGGTCTTCTTAAGCCCCCGTCAGCACTCTGCGGAAGGCTTTGTTTCAGCCCAGATGGTCAATAGTGCCCTTAGGTATCTGGGCACATGCACTGACTGACCAGGGAAGAACTCCTGGTGATAATCCGGCGCCTTTCAGCTTTGTTTAAGATGTAGCAAGGAACCTGTGGGATGGAGGCAGCACTTTCTGGTTTTCACATCTAGTTCTGCCGTTCCCTGGTTTACTCTCTGCCACATGTGGCTCCTTCTAGTCTTGAAAATGTGGCTGATGCCACTGGTTGCTTTCACAGGGATCCCAAATTCCAAATCCTGAAGAGGGTGTAAGTCTGATGTTCTGGTATCCACTGGTGTCCAGTGTTTGGAAATGTGCTGGGCTTGTTTGGAAAGTTTGGATTCTCTGAGCTTTCTTCTGGAGAGTCTGCAATCATTGTCAGTCTCTCCACGATGGGAGAGGTGTTGCAGAGTCCAGCTACATTCCTTAGTCTGCCTGGCCTTCATTACCTGTGTCAGGTGTATCTGGACACTTCAGGGGCAGCCTTGGCCCTCTCCAACTCAAGACAGCTCCTCCCAAACACTTTATCTGCAGGGAGCCATTGAGGAACCGCCTGTGCGCCAACATTTCTTGATTTTTTTACTGTGTGCAGTGTTGTAGATCTGTGATTTCATTCATCTGTAAACCACGCTCAGCGGTGGGTATTGCTGGTCCCATTTTATACATGAGAAAATTGAGACTTGAAGGAAGAGCAGCTTGCCAGCAGTCCACAGCTATTAAGGAAAATAGACTCCAAAGCCTTTCCAGTAACCCGTTTACCTCCCTAGAAGGATTTGGGCCTCTGTCCTTCTCCTGGCAGGAAAGCATTCCCTGTGGACTCTGTAGGGGGCTGCCCTCCTGCCCTGTGGAGCAGCTGTGATAAGCGCTCACTGCAACCTGCATGGGGCTCTCTGCACTTCTGTCAACACCCTCCTGTTGAGCAGGAAGCCACACTCACATTCCTCCAGAAGGTTAGTGAGAGAGCTGCAAGTAGAAGTTGATTTTTCTTTCCCTTCGAAACAAATATCGCTCAACTCCTTTAACAATTGACTTCCTAAGTTGACTTTGAGTGTAGGTGATGCAGCAAGCCCCAGACCTAGGATTTTCAAAATGTCCTTGGCCAGTTATTACCAATGACTGTCAAATGTGTTCTCGGTGGTCTGGGTGTATCCCATGGGAAAATGCCTTTTCTCAGGGAGTGGAGCTTTTACAGTTCATTTGTGACTTAGATTTTAGCTGTATGTTGAATTCATACCTTTCTCCGCTCTTAACTATCTTGTCTCATAGCAGAAGCTATTGAATGTTGTCTGTGCTCATACATTAGGTGTCTGATGTGATTGTCTTTATTCTGGTGGGTTGGGCCGGGAAGGGGTCGCTTCAGCCGTGGCCAGTGATATCCTGGGGAGAAAGTGAATCCATTGGCCCTGGATTCTGTCCAGTATATTCAGTTCCTTTATTTTCACATCCTAGGGAGGTGACATGATGGTCAAGGTTACAGTACTTCTTAGTGGTACCTCTTGTCACCCAGATTTCTAAGTCACACTGCCCTCATACCAGGATTTTGGGGGCTCTCTGATAGGAGTCGGAGGCTCAGAGATGAAGTGACTTGTCTGAGGTCCTGGCTGGTTGGTGTATGAGTTGCAGCTAGAACTCAAACCTGCTAAGGACTGTAATGTAGCTAACTGAATGTTTAGCTACAGAATGTTTTAGTTGTATTGTAGCTGACTGAATGTTTTTAGAAACTCAATTATGTCTCCACTCTACCAAAACAACTAGCTGTTTAAACTTTCCCATTGTGATTGTAAGGTGAACAGTTCTCTCTGATTTGTCATATAGTAGGGGGAACAGGGACACCAATTCAGATGTTTACTTTTTGGATTTCCTGAGGCCAGCTCTCCTTAGGTTGCCCCCACCCCAATCCTAGATCCAGACCTAGGGCTCCACTGCCTGAGGACTCTGCTCCACCCGCTGCCTCTGTTTTTCTACTGCAGAGGCTGTGGAAGTGGGAGCTCATTAAACAAAAAAATCAGGAGTTCACCCTGCATTTCAGTTCCCTTTTGGAGCCAGGGTGGAGGGCAGAGAAAGAAAGGTGTGCTGCTCCACAATGTGGCTGCAGACTTTGCAGCCATTGGGCTGACCTCCCCCTGGGCAGGAAAGTGGACAGACAGGGAGTGCTCCCAATTTCAGGGGTGGCCCTACTGAGTGGCTTCCAGCACTTGTTACAAGAACAGTGAAGACCTCCTGGGCAGCTGCAACAGGCGATAGGCTCGATGGCCTCACTGGATCTTGAGCTGAAGCCAGGACTGTGCTGAGTGACCCCAGTCAGTGAGCAGTGCAAAACAGTGGCCTCCGAACCTTACTCTTCCCCACATTCCAGTCTCTCTGTGCTGGAGTCCTGGACAGGGCACCGGAGCATCTGGCTCAGTCAGGCTACTAAAGTGTTGCACTACTAAACACTCTTGAATCTGCTGCACCCTTTCTGTTTACACAGCGAGCAGAGTAATAGCAAGACTGTGCTACACGTGATGGCTCTGCACTTAGCTAGGCTGTCAGGCAGGCCGGGCTCTGCCCCATGGTGGCCTGCTGCCATTGCGTTTCCCTTCCTGTGCGGGTCTCTGCTGTCCCTGAAGCATCACCAGGACACCTTGGTGTCCTTCTGAATGTAATGACTTACTTGTAACTCTAGTCACATCCCAGGAAAAGAAACAAAAGCAGGGACCTGACCGCCTCCTTAGACCCTCTTTCTTGTTTAGGCAACCAAACATATTTAGAATTGGGCCCTGTGTCTAGCCCAGGGGAGGAAGAAGTTTCTAGCAGTTAGGGCTTTCTGTTTGCTGCCTGGTGCTTTCACAGAAATACTTCATTTTTTTTAAACCAAATTGCATTTGTTCAGTTGTCATTGTTGAGGATGTGTTTCTTGTGTTTTACAGATGTGAGTATATATATGTATGTACTTATATATATGTATGTATGTATGTAGAAAACCAAATGTATATGACAAGGTCAAGGCATGTATACTAGATATTTTGAAGTTATTTATCAAAGGGAAAGATGTGTGTTATAGAGTAAACAGAGTCTGTATTTTATATATAATGCGGATAGCAAGAATAGCATCCACATTATACACAAGTTTCCTTTCCTCTTTTATTATTAAAGGAAAAAAAAGAGGACCATAAATGCAGCTGTTCCCAGGGTTGTGAAGGCCAGGACACCGTCGCGGGAGGGACTGCCCGGCCCTGGGGTATGCTCTGTGTTCAGGACCAGTCCAACACTCCCCACCGGCTGGCACTGCCTCCCCGGGGCTTCCTGCTCTCCCCCAAGGTCTGCATCGCTGGGGTGAAGGGTGAGAGTAACCAGTAAAGATTGGCCAACAGAAGCGATTCTGGCTCTTCTCCTGCTGGGTCGCCTCGGGGCTCTCCTTCGGGAGCCCGCGCCTTGTGGTTTGTGGACTCTGAGGCAGCGATGGGAGTGGGTCGGTGGTAGTATTTAGAGTGTGTGTGGGGTTCTTAGGGGGGAAAGGCTGTCCTAAGGTTAATTCCACACAGGCTTTGTGAACTCCACCCCCACCCCAGGTCAAAGCCAAAGACACTGGGAACTCCACATCCCATCACCACCCAAGGGAAGGTGGCTGGGACCTGAGGGTGGGGTTAAGCAGCCAGGTGGATATAAAGCCAGACCCCTGGGCTTTGGAGGGGTTCCCCATTTTGGCTCTAGGCCAGCTCGCAGTGTCCTGCCTTTAGGTTTCCAGGTCGGCGGATCGGGTAGGACGCATTAAAGACTTTATTTCCCTATTTTCTCCCTGAGTTGTACATTTTCCTTATTTCCTTTTCCCTTGTAAGTAAATCTTTCATTAACCTGTGTGTGCCTGCAGTGGAGTATTAATGGGTCCCTTTTAAGCACACGGGTGAGGACCCACAGCCAGGCAACCCGTTCAATATCAGGGCTGCCCTATAACAGGGTGGTGTGCGTATGTGACCATAGGTGCATGTAGTTCGTGTATGGTTGGTGTGCGTGTGTGTGTTTGTGTGCATGTGAGAGAGAAAGGCTGGTCCGCACAAGCCGATGACGGCACAGACTTTAGATGGGAGAAACAAGTTTTAAAATTATTTATTATTCTGATGACTAAGTGACTACCTCCACTGATCTCTAAAGGACTTTCCTAAGTTGTATCTGATTATTCATAAGAGCATCTTTGCTTCCCTCTTTCTTAGCAGTGTTGAAGGGTCACCATCTTCAGTGAGCTCAGGCAAATTGCTAATTGGCCTGATAGTGTAACAGGGTGATCCCCAGGAAAGGGGGAGGTTCCAGGTTCCCTGGCCCACCTAAGGGAGGGTGGAGCTGAGCAGGGAGAGAAGAAGCTGCAGAGGAGACTGAGGAAGGAAGGAAGCAGGATGGAGACAGGAATCCTGGAGGAGGCACATGGAGTCTAGAAACACGTGAAGAAACTGAACTTGCCTTGTGGTCGTGGACGGGGTGACACAGATGTGGGTGAGACCCGTGGGAGGTGACAATGGCAGCTTTTATCTTGATGTTGATTTTGCTCTTTTCCTTCCAGGCTTGTCTGGTTGTTTCTGACCCTTTTCTGTGGGTCCCCACTGGAAGATGCTTTAGACTTGTGGCAGGCTTTGGGGCCTTGTTCTGGGCCGATCCCATATGGATAGACTTTTACCCACGAGGGGACGGGTGACTGTGGGTGCTTCATTTAGAAACTAGATTCTTTGCCTTTCCTGTATTGTTTCCTAGTTTTATTAAAGTTCCTTCCCATTAAATTCTCATATGTTTTGTGTTGATGCGGCGGATGGCAGAACCCATTTAGAATAGGCAGGTTTGCGGGGTTTGGGCTGCCCCTCTCCCTGCCCTATAACAGTTAGACCGGCCTCCCTTTCCACCCTCTGCCAGCCTAGAGCGTACACGCAGGCAGGTCTTCTGGTGCATAGTCTCCCTTCACTTCACAACAATGGAAAATTGGAAATAATAATACAAAGATGAAATCTTTTGTTGCGAGCCAGCCACAGCCGTCTGGGTGTCAGGGGTTCCTGAAGGATGGGACAGCGGTGGCACAATTGTAGAGAATGATAAGGGAGGGGGATGAGGAGACGCAGACACTGGGTCAGGGTGCGGGCCTCGTCCTGCTGAGGGTCTCCACAGCCCTTCATTTATGCATTTCAGGCAACCCGGGAGAGCGCGTGAGCACAGGCATGAGGGAAGGGAACAGTCACATCTTTCCCAGAGCAGCAAGGGTTGATTGGCCCTTTCACAAAGGCTGTGACTGAAAGGTTCGGTGCGGTAAAGACAAGGAGAGCCAGGCTACATTTTCCAAAGGGAGGGAAAGTTTATTGCGCCCCGCGCAGACCTCACACACCCAAGGTGGGTGTCAGTGAAGCCGAGCACGTTGTTAGGGGGAAGCAGGGTTTTAAAGGGTGAGCAGGGGTCAGGTGGGAAGTTGGGCTCCTCTGGCAGGAAAAAGTTTGTTGGGCAGGGGGAGTCTTGTGGGGCAGGTAGAGGTTCTTTGTCTGAGAAGAGACTCTAGGGGGATGGGGGAGTCTCACTGTCTGAGTCCTCCAGGCAGGTATCCACATTCCTGCCCCCCAGGTGGGCTTCCTGGTAGGCTTCTGCATTCTGGCTTCCTGCATGGACCTTTCATACCAGCCTTTTGTTGATAGGAAAAGGGGTGAAGGTTCTCTCTTTGGCTACTTCTGGCTGAAAGGGGCGAAAATCAAGGGGGTGGCTCAGGCCTGGTGATGAGGGTCTTCTGCAGGGACACGAGAATATGGGTGGAGAAGGAGTTGGTTAAAGGTGGTAGGAGACATTTCCCGAATGCGAGCCTGTGTGAATTTTAGGAGGCGAGGAGAGAAAAGAAAAAATAAGGTGATCATTAGTATTGGCCCCAAGAGTGGGAGGAGCCATGACACTAGGATTTTGAAACCTTGTCAGCGGAGAGTTGGAGTCCCCAGTTTTACTAGTAATAACATTCTTCCCTGAGGAACAGGCAGGTACCCCCTTTATTAGCTGTTAACAAGTCCAGAGCCCGCCGGTTTTGGAGAGTGACCTGTGCCAGGGCGGTGAGCTGTCTTTGTAATGATGCTGAAGACACATAGGTTTTTTCTAAGGAGGTATCTATTCTTTCATGAAATTCCTGGGCAGAAATCAGGCTGTGTCCCAGGGCCCCACCTGCCATTCTTGCGGCTGCTATCGATGATGCCAGGCTGATTCCAACCATGATTGGAAGAAAGGCCGCCCGCTTAGTCCGATGTGGTGGGAATAACCAACCTAGCTCAGACCGTCCGTACAGAGCTAACTGTGGGACCGCGAGGACTTGGATATGTGGACCTGGAGTAGCAGAATTAATACACCGAGAGAGAGAGCCATTGCACTGTAACAGGGTGATCCCCAGGAGAGGGGGATGTTCCCTGCCCCACCCAAGGGAGGGTGGAGCTGAGCAGGAAGAGGAGAAGCTGCAGAAGAGACTGAGGAAGGAAGCAGGATGGAGCCAGAAGGAGGAGTGACATGGAGCCTAGAGACACGTGAAGAATCTGCGCTTGTCTTTTGGTCGTGGACTGGGTGACACAGATGTGGGTGAGACCCGTGGGGAGGTGACCATGGCAGCTTTTATCTTGATGTTGATTTTGCTCTTTTCCTTCCGGGCTTGTCTGGTTGTTTCTGACCCTTTTCTGTGGGTCCCCACTGGAAGGTGCTTTAGACTTGTGGCAGGCTTTGGGACCTTGTTCTGGGCCAATCCCATATGGATGGACTTTTACCCACGAGGGGACGGGTAACTTTGGGTGCTTCATTTAGAAACTAGATTCTTTGCCTTACCTGTATTGTTTCCTAGTTTTATTAAAGTTCCTTTTCATTAAAGTCTCCTATGTTTTGTGTTGATACGGTGGATGGCAGAACCCATTTAGAATAGGCAGGTTTGCGGGGTTTGGGCTGCCCCTCTCCCTGTCCTACAACAGCACCAGAAAAAGTTTCCTTTTGCTGTTGTTCGGAGCACAGAAGTAACCGAAATGTTAGAAGCACAGGAATGAAAGCTGACAAGGGCATCAGTTTGCTAGCAGGGGTAGCTGTGATTGGAGTCCCATAGGGGGACTGAGAGTTGGGGAGTCTGGCAAGCAGCGTCCGTTATCTTGGTCGTAGTGGTACTGAGATTAATTGGACCTGCTGCCAGTAGAGGCCTCTGAAGGGAAGCACAGAGGAAACAAGAGGAGGTGTTAGTCCCACAAGAGTCATTTAGGAAGGTTATAGCGTTTTGGATTATATGAATCCAGGTTGAGGGTGTCTCGGTCTTTTCTGATGCTGTTAGCTTATTTTATAGGATTTGTTCTGAATGGAGGATGTCCTGGGAGACTTGGACTGTGGCATTTTGTGTCGGGACATATTCCCTTGAGATGGACAGTGTTGCCACTGGATAGGAATGCCAGCCAGTGTACCCTGTACCCAATGTTGGTCCCAAGGATCTGAAATAGCATAGCTAACTTGATTCATATTGAAGCCCGTATTATGACGGACCAGAGAGAACATTTGGCCTTTGTCTGGAAGGTGCACTGTGCATGACTGGTAAGGGCACCCCCCCATATTCTCTATAGGTATTTTTGCAGTGATCTAAGGTTTGATGGTAAAGAAACAAAACAAGGCGTTCATAGGGTTAGTAATCGATGAAATAGTGAGGGTGAGAGTGATGGGTGCTGTGCATCCGGCCTGTGGGCACTCCGCAGTACCCACCTAGTGGGTGGTCTCAGTGGATCCTGAGACAAAGGTCTCCCTAACTTTGAATTTCCATACACAGGACACTGAGCTAGGGGAGATTTTGACAAGAAATGCACATCCTAGTAGGACCCAGGTTACGACATACATACTGTTTGTCTTCGGGGGCACGTTTGACCCCTGATAGATGGTGCCAGGAGGGGTGTCCCAGAAGTGTTACCGCTGTAGGCGTGGTGAGAATAACCGTGTGTGGGCCGGTCCACCGAGGCTGCAGTGGCTTTGGCTGAAGCGATTTGAGCAGGACTTGGTCTCCCGGATGCAGTGGTGGGGAAGGTTGGTTGAGGAGGTCGAGATCTGAGGCAGGACTGGGGAAGTACCGGTCTGCGTGTTCCTGGAGCAGTTGGCTGAGTAGGGAGAGGCCAATCCTGTCCGGGTAGGTGTCCACGCAGTTGGTGAGCTGATTGATGGTAATGTGGCCTAGGCGGCCCTCCGCTGACCGTGCGCATCTTCACAAGAGCTGCCGTCTACAAACACAGGAGGCATCTGACAAAGGAGTCAGTCTGGAGGTTTGCATTTCGTCCAGGATTTTAGGACACGGATGAGTGGCAGAAGGGGGCCAGAGACAGGCAGGAGAGTGGCTGGGTTGAGAGAATTAGACTGAGTGAGACTCACTAGAGGGTTTTTAATAAGGAGCACATGGAAGTCCTGTGAGCGGGCAGGAGTGAGAGTGGAGAGCGAGCGGGGAGACAGGAGGGCCTGAAAGTGGTGTGGGGAATGCACTTGGGTGGGTCTTCCCAGAGTAAGTTTGAGGGATTCCTGGGTGAGTAGAGCTGCCGCCGCCAGGGCTCTAAGGCAGGGTTGCCAGCTCCTAATGGTGGGATCCATCTGCTTGGAGAGATAAGTGATAGGACGCAGGGCTGGCCCGAGAGGCTGGGAAAGGGCACCCACCGCCTTACCCCGATGTTCGGCTGTGAACAGGAGCAAAGGCTTTTCTGGATCAGGAAGGGTAAGGACAGGTGCCTAAAGAAGGATATGTGTGACCCTGCGGACTTTCCGGGGGATTGGAAAGGTTTTTTAGGAGGCTTTTGCTTCGTCGTGCAGTGGCCTGGCTGGGAAAGCAAAATTAGGGATCCCATGACAGAAGAATCCAACCAAACCTAGGCAAGAAAGGATTTGTTTTGCCGATTCAGGGGAGGGAAGGTCCCGAATGGCCTGTTTGTGGTCCACCGTCAGCTGTTTGGAGGAAGGAGTTAGTGGAAGACCCAGATAGACGCCTGTGGGAACTGAGAGTTGGGCTTTGAATGGGGAGACAAGGTATCCTTTTGAGCACAGGAAGGTGAGGAGTTGTGCAGTGTGTTGCTGACAGTGGCAGAGAAGGACGGCAGAGGAGGAGGCCAGCGACATCCTGGAGGAGAGTGCGGGGTGGAGTATGACATGGCGAGAGGTCACTAGCTCATGCCTGACCAGGCAGATGAGGGCTGTCCTGGAACCCCTGAGGCAGGACAGCCCAGGCCAGTTGCTGGGAGGTGTGTGTCCGGATTTTACCAAGTAAAAGCACATAGTAAGTAACATGGAGGATTTAGAGGGATGGTAAAAAAAATACCTTTGAGGTGAAGTACAGAGAAGTGTGTGGTAGAAGGCGGTATATGAGACAGAAGGGTGTAGGGGCTCAGCACTACGGGATGGATAGGCACCACCACTTCGTTAATGAGGCGAAGGTCTTGAACTAGGGGATAAGAACCATCAGGCTTTTCAATGGAGAGAATGGGTGTATTACAGGGCGAGTTGACAGGAGTAAGGAGTCTCTTTCCCAGGAGTCGTTGGCTGATGGGTTTGAGACCCTGACGGTGAGTGAGGGAAATTGGAAACTGGGGGTGAGAGGGAAAAGAAGAGGGATCCTTAAGGCGAATGAGGACTGGGGTACGATGGGTGGCAACAATCATGATAGAGATATTCCAGAACATGGGGTTGACAGTGGAAGGAGACAGTGGGTAGTCCTGAGAAGGATTAGGAGATGTTTGGAGCCGTGGGAGGATGAGAGCAGCGCTAGGGTGGTGGAACCATGAGAGAGTAGCCCTGAGTTTGGTTAGAAGATTGTGACCCAGGAGTGATGTGGGGCAAGAAGGCATGACTGGAAGGCCTTCCTGGTGGCGCAGCAGTTGAGCGCTGGGTTGTGAAGCTGCCCACGGCCTCTGCAGCGCCAGTTCGATACCCGGCTGCTCCCCGGCCACCAGCGGAGGGTCCCACATGGCGCGCAGACCTCTCCTGCCGCCTGCTGCTCCCCTCAGCAGTGTACTTCGGTCCTTCTGCCTGTTCAGCTCTCCGCTCTGGCTCTGGTGAATTCTCTCACCCTCCCACACTTCTGACTGTACCCAGTGCTTGTATAAACAAAACAAACAAATAAATAATACATGCCTCTTAAAAAAAAAAATAAAGAAGGCATGACTAGGAAAGAGCGGACCAGTGGTCCTGAGCTGAGAAGGAAGGCCGTCAACACCCATAACCCAGACCTGAGAAGGATAAACTTGACCGGAATAAGAGGGGAGGACAGAGAAGGTAGCCCCCGTGTGAACCAGAAAGGAGATGGACTTACCTGCTACCTTGACCGTTACCCTGGGCTCCTCAAAGGTTATTGGAGTTGATGAGTCCGGGCCTCTTCAGTCCTCAGCCGCCAAACCCAAGACTGCCGGTGGCAAGAGTTGCAGGGACTGGAAGGACTGGCCCACCACAGCCAGGCGTGGAGGGACAGTCACTTTTCCAGTGACCCTGGACGTTTCAGATGAGGCACGGTCCTGGCGAAGGGCGGGGGGTGGGGCATTGTCTGGACCAGTGGCCTTCTCAGCCACATTTGAAGCAGGCTTCGGCGGCAGTTGGTTGGGGCACATGGGGCCCATTGTCATCCTCTGTCGGGCAGCAGGCGCTGCGGTCGTTGGAGGAGCAGGGCCTGGCGGTCTCAAGGCAGCTACTGGGGCCTGAGCTTGAAGCTCAGCCTTCTGGCAACTACGGAGTTCCCTCTCTGCCCTGTCCCGTTCCTCCCAGTTGTTAAATACCGTAAAGGCCATGTTCAGCAGGTCCCGGATAGAGGTTTGAGGACCATCCTCAGCCTTTGGAAGTCAGGAGGGTTTTTTGAGGCAGATGGGGTAATCTTTCTGAGCTTATGAAAGTTTATAGGTTTAGGCGCTGCCTGTTGGAGACCGGCTAGGGGACAGGTCAGAGGTCAGGGTGGAAGAGAAGAGAACATGTAATTATGACATGTATGGTCATAGGCTTGGGTAAGATAATGAAATTTTTAGGTGTAGGTAGTGGGATCGTTTGTGAAAGAGCCAAGACGCTTTTCAAGTTGGGAGAGATCAGACAGAGAAAGGAACATGGACTCTAACTCTTCCTCCAGTTCCCACCCACTTCCCTGCGGGGAGGGAGAAGAGGATCAGCAGGGAGAGGGTGTGGCGGCTGGGAGGTGAAAATAAAGGGGGGGAGGGGCTGGATTGGGGAGCTGGAGGAGGTGAAGACTGAGAATCTAGAGGATCAGAGAATGCAGAAGAGGGTCTGGAGAGGGCGAAGAGAGAGAGGAGTCTCGAGACTTAGAAAGTGCAGCAGGTTTGCAGGAGGGAGGGAAGGGGCGGGCGCAAGAGAAAGCCAGCCTGGCCCTACGGATCTCTGACCATGTTCCATTGCGGGGACAGAATTTTTGAGGTCTGTGAGGACCAAGAAGTCAAAAGTGCCATGTTTGGACCAGTGGGAACCGTTGTCCAATTGATACTGAGGCCACGTAGTGTTGCAGTGAAAGACGAGACGCTTAGGGTGTTAGATGAGACACTTAGGGCGTTATGTGGCCTAAGTCCCAACGGACCGAGGTTTGAGAGAAGGCATCCCAGTGGAGTGGCTGGAATTTGGCTTGGAATTTGCAGATCCCATGACTAAGTGAGGAAGGGAGAGCACTTAGTCAAAGTGTTACAGGACAGGGAGAGGGGCAGCCCAAACCCCGCAAACCTGCCTATTCTACATGGGTTCTGCCATCCGCCGCATCAGCACAAAACATAGGAGACTTTAATGGGATGGAACTTTAATACAATTAGGAAACAATACAGGAAAGGCAAAGAATCTAGTTTCTAAATCAAGCACCCAAAGTGACCCGTCCCCTCGTGGGTAAAAGTCCATCCAAAGGGAATTGGCCCAGAGCAAGGCCCCAAAGCCTGCCACGGTCTAAAGCACCTTCCAGTGGGGACCCACAGAAAAGGAGCAGAAACAACCAGACAAGTCTGGAGGGAAAAGAGCAAAATCAATATCAAGACAAAAACCACCATGGTCACCTCCCCACGGGTCTCACCCACATCTGTGTCACCCCGTCCACGACCAAAGGACAAGTGCAGTTTCTTCACGTGACTCTAGACTCCATGCACCACCTCCAGGTCTCCTGGCTCCATCCTGCTTCCTTCCTCAGTCTCTTCTGCAGCTTCTTCTCTCCCTGCTCAGCTCCACCCTCCCTTGGGTGGGGCAGGGAACCTGGAACCTCCCCCTTTCCTGGGGACCACCCAGTTACAAAAGGTCAAAGTACCAACTGCTCAACAGTAAAATGTGATGATGAATTTTGTCCATCGGGGTGGCCTGGAAGGCAGCCCTTGATGGAAGACTCCACTGTACCAAGTTTTATATCCAATGCAGGAGCTCGTCGTTCCTTCCCAAATCTGGAATTTGTTTGTGATGTTGGTTTCTCTCAAATTAGGCCCATTTCTTGTTTTGGAGACCAGGAATTATATTTTCTTCTACTAGATCAGTGTTGCTTCCATAGTTTGGGGGCACTTGCTTAATTAGAACGCATGCATTATACTACAAGTCATTCAGGTTTTTGTTTCCTGGTCAAAGAGAAGTCTGTGTCCTGCCATGCCCATGTATCCCCCACCCTCTCCTGCTGCACACAGAGAAGGGACAACCAGTTTCCAGTTTTACTTCCTGCTGCTTTTCTCCTATGCCTTTTTAGCACCTGGTGTGACAAGTCTGGGTGGTTCCATATGAAAAATGACATGACTGCAGTAGTTGTCATGAGAATGAATTACACATATACAAAGTATGTCAAATTTTGTGTAGAAATGAAGAAAAAAACACTTCAACTCATTCCAAGTAGTAGGCTCCCACTTTATTAACCCATGTTTACCTTAATCTCACCTAAACAGAGAAGATCCCTCTGCCTAGATATACCTGGGCCATCTCTACATTTGGCAGCTGCAGTGGCCCCTGCCAGAAGACTGTCCGAGAATTCTAGACAACAGATGACAAAGATGTCATTTCGCAGAGTTTGGGCTAAGTCACGACCAGGTAGATGTGGTACGGCATGTGTGACCAAAACGTCTACATTCTACAGAAATGCTGATGCACAACATTCAGAGTCCTTTGTCATGTTCATTCAAGTTCAGGCTTCTTCTTGAACACTCTCTGAGTCTACATCTGCTGGGTGAATTCCTGTGAGGTGACTTGACCTGTGACTGCTTCTGCAGCAGGGATGTGGCCCAGCCAAGGCTGTGCAAAATGAGATCACCATATCGAAGTTGGTGTTTGGGCTTCCTCTGAATGGCGTCCTAATTCTGGAAACACATTTTTCTCCTGATTTTACTCGAGTTCTGTCTTCTTTTGAACCAACCAAACGCTCCCTTCAGCCTTGAGTGAAAATGAAACACTAAAAAATGTTAGGAGCGCTTCTTAAGCAATTACAGATTAATTCATTTCTTGATCAATATTTGTGCTCAAATTTGATGGGGGTTCCACTCCAGAATTATGTTCTAGAACATCTATGTATGTAAGTCCCATTGTCTCTGACCTGTGCACACTGGCCATCAATGCTTTGGAAGAAGGACATACTGGACAATTTTCTTGTCTTTTTTTTTTAATTTTTTTTAATAGAGGCATGTTTTATTTATTTGTTTATTTATTTGTTTGTTTGTTTATACAAGCACTGGGTACAGTCAGAAGCGCGGGAGGGTGAGAGAATTCACCAGAGCCAGAGCAGGGAGCAGAGCAGGCAGAAGGACCGAAGTACACTGCTGAGGGGAACAACGGGCGGCAGGAGAGGTCTACGCACCATGTGGGACCCAGGGATCCTGCGGCAGGCCGCGGGACCCAGCTCAGCCTGGGGGATCGAACCTGCGCGCAGAAGGCCGGCGGGCAGCTTCACAACCCAGACGCTCAACCGCTGCACCACTGGGGAAGCGCTTCTTAATTTTTTTAATAGAGGCATGTTTTATTTATTTATTTGTTTGTTTTGTTTATACAAGCACTGGGTACAGTCAAGCGCAGGAGAGTGAGAGAATTCACCAGAGCCAGAGTGGGGAGAAGAGCAGGCAGAAGGACCGAAGTACACTGCTGAGGGGAGCAGCGGGCAGCAGGAGAGGTCTGCGCGCCATGTGGGACCCTCCTCCGGTGGCCGGGGAGCAGGCGGGGATCGAACTGGCACTGCAGAGGCCGCAGGCAGCTTCGCAACCCAGCGCTCACCCCCTGCACCACTGGGGAGGCCCATACTGGACAATTTTCAAGAACGCCAAGGGGTCCTTAGTAACAGCAGCTGATAGGGCCTATGTCCACAAAGCCTGCGGGCGCTTAGCAGTCCTCAGTCTTGAATTCCCCCAAGTTCTAATATCCTTTCAGAGCACACTGAGGGGTGGAAATCAGACAAGGGGTATCTGAGACTGCCTTAGGCCTGGTGAATCACTCGTGACCCCAACATCAAGGACCAGCAGGAACAGTAGCCAATGAGATTATTGGTGGGAACAAGACCTGTGACCCACTCTTTCTAGGTCTTCTGAGACTGCCCACCTGGAATATGGGCGTTCACAGGGGATCCTGGAAAATTCGGTCAATCTTCAGTGTGCTCGGCTAAGGAATCTGGACTTGACATTTAGGTTTCCTCAGGCACCAAAGAGTATCTGGGAAGAGCAGCTGTGAATCAGTCTGGCTCTGAAATGCTAGAACTATATGCATTAGAGAAGAAGCAAGTGGGATGGAAGGGATGGGAAAAGAGGATCGCTGGAGGTGATGGGAGGCAGCATGGGCGCTAGAGGGAAGGAGCTGACCTGGAGTCCATGCCAAGGGTAAATGGATCAGGGGGAGACAGATGAAAGGCACATCTAAGACATGGACTGTTCTGGCAATAAGTAAGCATTACATGAGATGTCTGGAATATGGTTCCTCTCTGGCTGACGGGCCTTTATCTGTGTTCTGAGAACAGCTTGTATGAGGGGGATGGCACAGGAGAAGGAATGAGGGAGGAATTCTTCCGGGAACTTTCAAAAGTCTGGCTGATTCCCTTCTAGAGCTGATCAAAGCTATCAAGCTGTTGGTGTTTGCTAGAAGAATTTTAACACCAACCATACATGGAGTGCCACACGCCCCGGGTCGACCTGGGATCACATCCTCCCTTTTAGTTGCTTTCCTGTTGTGTTTTTCCCAAACCTGTGGTCTTCAAGTATTCGTCGCCTGCCACATCATCCTTTCCATCAGTCCCCTAACCCAGGCCCCTGCCCACACTTTCCCCTCAGGCATCAGTCATGAAGGCTCGTCTGTGTAGGCAGACTCTTGTCTCCTCTCAGCTCTCAGGTGCCCTGCCTCCAGGCCTCACTCGGCACTAGAACATTTCTTTTTTCTTTCAGTAGTCCCCTAGCTCTCCCACCGCCACATCACCCGTGAACCATCACTGTGTTTTCCTCTCTTGTCTCGCCCCCCTCACTCTCCTTCCTTTGCTGTGCACCTCAGCTCTGTGGTCAGTTTGCTAGTTTTGTCTTTTTCTTGATTTTTTTTTTTTGCTTTCTCTATATTCCACATATCAGTGATACCATCCGGTATTTATCTTCTTCCTTCTGACTCCATGGGTTAGTGTACCCTTCCAGCTCCATCCTTGTTACCACAGATGGTGAGAGTTTGTCTTTCTTGATCCCTGAGTAACATTTCATCGTGTGCCACTGCACTGGAGCATTTATGAAGAACATCCCTGGGAAGAGCCCAGCAGGAGTGGACCTGCCTCAGCTGTGTCAGTCTTTGGTCTCAGCTGTCCTGAGCCTCCCTGCTCTGTCCTCAGACCTCTCTGGGGTCTTCCCTCTCACCAGCTGGCCTGTGACCTCCAAGTGTGTCCCCCACTTGTTTATAGTGACTTCTTGCTTTCATTCATTGGAACTGAGGCCTCGGACATGGGCCTCCGGACCTGTTTTTCCGGACATTTCTGTACATAGGTATCCTCCTCTTTGCATGAGCAAGTGAAGGCAGCCCTCTTTATTCTATCACTTGGTCTCACCCTTCCCAGCCTGCTCTGCGGGAGGCTGCACCTCCCATGCTGTCTCTTGACATCGTTGGGGCATTAGGAGAGACTCTGAGAAGCGGATCCCTGTGCTCCCCTGAAGAGGGAAAGTTGTACTTCCCAGAAGAGGGGAGTACTTGCACCTCCCAAAGAAGATCTGAACTAGGGAGTCTCCATGGCAAAGCCTGCTAAAGCTCTCCTCTTTGTTCCTGGTTAATGCTGAAGTAAGTTAGTTATTCATTGGCCTGTGAAAACCTAATTGGGACCCAGGTGACAACTGGCTTATTGTTCTTATGCATGAACTGTCACAAAAGAAGTAAAAATTGTTAAAGATATAGTTAGGAAAGAAAGGTTTTGGCCCCGAGAAATTTGGAGAACAAGCTGCCCTGAACCAGCTGTGCTTGGAAACCATAGCCTAACCTGGGGGTATCTGTTAGGGGCAACAGTACATCTCCTGGTGTATGCGAAAAGTTAACAGTGTGCAGGTTGTGTGGACGTTCGGTATTTCTTGTTGAAAGTTAGATTTTTTTTTAAAGATTTATTTATTTAGACAAGCACTGGGTACAGTCAGAAGCACGGGAGGGTGAGAGAATTCACCAGAGCCAGAGCAGGGAGCAGAGCAGGCAGAAGGACAGAAGTACACTGCTGAGGGGAGCAGCGGGTGGCAGGAGAGATCTGCGCACCATTTGGGACCCTCCTCCGGTGGCCCGGGAGCAGCCGGGGATCGAACCAGAGCTGCAGTGGCTGCAGGCAGCTTCACAACCCAGCGCTCAACCGCTGTGCCACCAGGCAGGCCCGGAAGTTAGATTTTTGTAGAACTGAAGAGTATTGATGAGTTCCTTCAGATCACTTTGAAGTAATTGATAATGGGCTAGAGGAATTGAGTACTAGGGAATGGGTTGATTTTAGTAATACAGCATAAAAATGGACTTTTATGTCCACTCAGAAATTAGGAAGGCTTGACAGGGTGATTGATTGTTACTGAACATTGTACTGTCTTAGACAATGGGTTACGTTAGAAAAAGAGTACCTAAGGGAGTCATTGTCCCTGTAGATTTTCTTAATCAGATTAAGGAAGTGTCCTTTTGTAGTATGAGATCAAGAGGGTCTTTGTATGTTCATGAGAAAATATGTAATGATGGTCTCTGTTCTGCTTTGATGCTTATGCTGATGTCATCTCACCGCTGGCCTTAAGGTATAAGAAAAGACCTGCTGAGACCCTCAGGAGGAGGTACTTGCATGAGAGACGGTGTCTGTGTCTTCCTCACTCCTGCCTGGCTCCACTTCCCCTCAGCCCTCCGAAAAACTTCACCAAGGCGGTCCTCTCCTGCTGAGATCCCTGACAGGACATCTAGCTGGAGCTGGTCTCCAACCTGCTCAGATTCCCCACCTTGAACACTCCCTGTTCACTGAACTCAGCCCTTTATCCTTCAATTAGACAGGAGTATGGAATCAGGGAAGAGGTAAAATGCATCTTGATTTTCCCTAATTCTAACTGAAATTTAGCATTTTATTTAATGGTGGCATCAAATTACAATTGTAGTAGCAGTGACTGTGATTGTCCTGCCAGCAGAACCACATGTATTTTCAGTTCTCATGATTGGTTTTGCTTTTACAGTTGACTGGCCCTTAAGCAACATGGGGTTGGGGTGCTGATTCCGGGCGGTGGAAAATCCATGTATGACTTTTGAGCCCCCAGAAACTTTACAGTCATCCCTTGGTATCTGGGGGAATTGGATTTAGGAATGACACCCCCACACCCCCAGCAGATAGCAGAAGTCCACAGATGCTTAAGTTCCATATAGTTGGCCTGGAGAGTCCTCAACACAGAGTCAACCTGCTGACATCTTTTCACCAGACCGAGTCCAGCACCATGAGCCAAAACGCCACCAGGGTGCTGATGCCCTGTTGCTGGGCTCTGCCCCTTGCGGTTCCCACCCTCTGTGTTTACTCAGTTCCAGCAGGGAATCAGCTCATCAGTGGCTTTGTTCTAGTCACCAGGTGGCACCAGAGACCTGCACTTGCTGACCTGTGCTTTTCCCCAGTGGTTCTCTGATAAAAGGGGGCAGGCGCCTCAACACAGGGGCTGTCGTTCAAGCCGGGTGCTGTGTCTGCTGCATGTTCACCCGGCGCTGTGCCCGCAGCTATATGGATCCCACCCCCAAATGCTGCGCTCTAGGTCTCAGTTCCTGCCTTCTGCTCCCTTGCAGGTAGAGGGGTGCACGGAGGTGCCGCCTGCTGGGGTCTCCCCTTCCACATTCCCGAGGACCTCCCTGGCGAGCTGGAGAATCCCGTGCAGAAGCCACCCTCTTGGGCAGGTGTTTGCCCCAGGGATGTCCCCGCAGTGGGTCTGGGAATCACTCTGCACCATGGGCAGGACTGAAAGAGGTGGGGGTGGGGGGGAACAGAGACCACTCGTGGCTCAGGCCCCTTGTTGGGGCAGGTCTGTTCCAGGACAGACATGCGAGATGGCGGAGACCCCGACAGCAAGTCCCCAAAAACTCAGGAACCTGAGGGCAGGGCAGGTGTGTCCTCTCCCCCAACAGCCCCTGTAGGGGGGACTTGCAGAGAGGATGTGGCAGGTGGTGCCCAAAGCTGGGGTCATCACTGTGGGGGTCATGGGACTTACCCCACAGGCCCTGGAGGCTTTGGTTCACTGGAAACTGTTTAACCCTGTCCTTTCTCCTCTCCCTTGCACCCCAACCCTTTTGTTTTCCACAGCAGGGCTTTTACGTGAGGGGGTGTTTGCTCTGCACACAGCAGATGGCAGTGCCGGTGGAGGGTGTGCAGGGACTGGGGTCTCAGGGTGCCTCTGGGTCTGCCCCTGACACTGCCACCTGCCGCTGCTGTGTGACTTCCCTTTCCTCGTCTCCCTCGGCTTTCCCTCCTCTAGCTCCTGGGGTAATGCCTTACTGCTGGGGACTCTGCCTGGCAGTGTGCTCTCTGCAGTTCAGTTATCATGGCGAGTGTTTTTTATTTTCTCACTCTATGACATCTGCTGTTTTCTCATCCTCATGACAGTGTGATTTACAAGGAAGAGCTAAGTGTTTGGGTCTTCATTGATGTGTAACCCAGCACTACAAAGTGTTGGTTTTTCTTCTTTTGTACTGTGTCTGCATTCAGCAGGCTTTTCACACCACTACATAGCACGTTATTCCACGTTTGTGTCTATTCTAAGTGCCAACCAGGTGATAAGCTCTTCAAGGAGAAGATTTTATTCATCCTTGTATTCACAGACTCAAAGACACTTCCAAATTTGTATGGTAAACTATTGTGGTTCTTTTAGGAGCAAATGGGTTAATCTAGAGGTAAGACTATTTCCCCTGATAATTCTGTTCACAGCACAGTGTGAGTAGGAAGATGGTGCCTCCTGTACAAGAACACAAGAAGGAGCGTTTACACTATTGCTGTGTGAACCAGGCTGACAGCCCTGAAATGAGGAGAAATGTTCCCTCACAGGGGATGGTGTCATTGGAGGATGTGGCTGTGAACTTCCCCTGGCAGGAGTGGGAGGACCTGAATGATGCTCAGAGGACCCTGTACCGGGATGTGATGCTGGAGACCTGCAGTCACCTGGTGTCCCTCTGTGAGGACGCTCCAGTGTAACACGAGTGCAAGTGCTGTTTTCTACACTGATTAAGTGTGGTCTTTCTTGTGAAATTGGGTGGTGGTGAGGTTGAACATGGCAAACAGACTAGATTGTGGGTGTTCGCCCTATTTCTGAAAAGTTCCAGTTGACCTTCATTGCACAGCTCTTCACACTGCTTTCGTTAGTCTTCAAAGCTGAAGTTTAACTTGACCGAACCAACACTGTTCCTCATCACAGGATATTGTGTTACCGATCATGAGGAGAGCATCAGGTTGGACAAGGGAGTACAGCTGTGGACTGTGGAGGAAGCCCCAAGCCAGAACCTCTCAGGTCAGTCAGTGCTTGCCTGGCAGGAGGCTAGCAGGAGGCTGGGAGAGTGGCCAGTGATATTGGCCACACTGCACTACTTTTCCAGTGTTCAAACCTTGGACAGTTTATCTGCATTTATCGAAGTGATTCTTTATTCAGTTTCCACATAAGCTCTCTCCTAGATTTCCTCCTGCTCTTTTTTTAATGGCTGTCAATGTTGGACTTCACCAGTATGCAGTCCCTGATACTGCAGGAAATTATTATGCGGTAGTCACATTTTCTGTGTTCTCTCTATTAGTTTATTCTCACCGACTGTTTTCTTTAAGGTACTTATTCAGGCATTTTTTTTGGGGGGGGGCCAGAACAATTGGTTTTATATTTGGAAAAAGATAAAATTAGATTTTACATCATCCTCAAAGTTAATGCCAGAGGAACTAAGGAATTAAACATAAAAAAAAAACTTGCAAATCTTGGAGGAAAGTATATTTATGACATTCTGGTAGGAAAATTATTCATAAACAAGACAAAAAATACTGCAACTATAAAGGAAAATACTGAAATATTTGACTGTGTCAATATTTAAAAACATCTGTATGGTGGAGAACATAGAAAAAAAGGTTAAAATATATGCCACAATCTAAAATATGATATATATAATTTAAAAAGGACTGGTTTCCAGTAGTCATCCATTTTAATTGCTACTAATAAAAATGACAAGTCATATCAATTTAATGTTTAAAATAAAATCTAAGTGTTGAAATATCTTAATGAGCAACTATTTCACAGAAGAGAATATTTATCTGGCCACTATACATATGACACATATTCATTCCTACTACACAATATGTAAATAAAATGATAGTCTTCATAAAAATATAGTCTGATAATATAAAGCACAATTCATAAAGATGTGGGGGAAATGGAATTGTTATATACCCTAGTGGGGTGTATACACTGATCTAATTACTTTGGATAGTAATTTGGCAGCATCCAACAAAGCTGAAAATATATATGTATCATTTATTGCAATAGGAATATACCTAAACAAACTATCATATGTGCACACAAAATTGTATGCTAGCACGTTCATCACAGCTTTGCTCGTTATTGAAAAAAAAAGTAGGAAATAATTTAAATGCTCATCAATAAAAGAATGTATGGGAAAATTATGTTTATACTCATCAAAACAGTGAATTTCAAAAAGATAATGAAGAATTTTTTTTTTAATATTAAATTTTATTTTTATATTCCCCCATACAATTGCAAACGCCCCATTCTGACCCCAATCCTTCCCCTCCCACCCCCCACCCCCAAAAAGCATCTCTGGTTCATAGTTTTTTGTTGATTTT
>NW_023601851.1:15537215-15573591 GCF_014898055.3 Talpa occidentalis | reverse complement strand
GGCGGCGTCCTGCTGGCTGCTGCATTCAGGCTCCTGCCTGGAAGCGCGCACCCCGGGGACCAAGTCACTGTCCAGGTGTCCACGGAGAGGAGGCGCGGAGCCACTGCCGGGGTGTCCTGGCAGAACAGTGCGTTCGGGGCGTCGTCTCGTTGGAAATCGTGTCCACACTCTGAAGTGACTCATCAGCTTTGAGACGGTTGTTCTTGGCGTGACTGTTGATCAGTCAGTGGGCAGTGTCACATTTTGTTAAGTTATGGTGAACCCTAAACCCAAGTTCTGCCACTAATGGACTCGCGGGGCCTCTCCTGCCCCTGCTGGAAGTGTCACACGGCCGGCACCTCAGTGACTCTCTGGTGTCTCCAGGCAGCGTGTGGACAGGAGACTCCAGGACCCGTGCAGCTGATCCGTCTCTTGTGCTGGACCCCATCTCCCCTCCCAGCGCCGCCTCCAGAGCCCTCATGCCTCTGTGAGAGCAGCGACAGTGGATCAATCTCTGGTGAGTGCTGTGTTTGCTTTAGCTTGTGGTGCATTGACTTTATGGGAGTACGTCAACGGACACGTAAATTAGAAACATAGTTTTCTCCAGGGACACATTCCTCACCAGAGAAAGGTGTGGCGTAGATCCAGGCACTTCACATGTCCAGCATGTGTGAAGATGGGGCTCTGCCCTGGTGCTCACGCAGTGCAGAGTCAGAGTCTGTACCTGGGTCATGGTTGATGATGCTGAAGGTGTGGACTGTGGCTCTTCACCCCGCTGGACAGAAACTTCCCAGCTCTGCACTGGTCGGTGGCGGGGTGAGGGAGGAGGGGGAGGATGGGTCTGAGGACCTGAGTGCAGAATGGGGTTGAAGGAGCCACATGTCTTTCATTTATTTTTTTTTTTTATAGAGGCATGTTTTATTTATTTGTTTGTTTCTTTGTTTTGTTTATACATGCACTGGGTACAGTCAGAAGTGTGGGAGGGTGAGAAATTCACCAGAGCCAGAGCGGGGAGTAGAGCAGGCAGAAGGACCGAAGTACTGCTGAGGGGAGCAGCGGCAGCAGGAGAGGTCTGCGCGCCATGTGGGACCCTCCTCCGGTGGCTGGGGAGCAGCCGGGGATCGAACTGGCGCTGCAGAGGCTGCGCGCAGCTTTGCAACCCAGCGCTCAACCGCTGCGCCACCAGGGAGGCCCAGCCACATGTCTTTTAAAAAGGACAACTGATCTTTTTTTCAAGATTGTTTTTTTTTTATACAAGCACTGGGTACAGTCAGAAGCACGGGACGGTGAGAGAATTCACCACAGCCAGAGCAGGGAGCAGAGCAGGCAGAAGGACCGAAGTACACTGCTGAGGGGAGCAGCGGGTGGCAGGAGAGGTCTGCGCGCCATGTGGGACCCTCGCTGGCGATCGAACTGGCGCTGCAGAGGCTGCGGGCAGCTTCACAACCCAACGCTCAACCCCTTGGGCCCCCCAGGAGACCCCAACTGAATTTTTAAGGTTTCTGTGCAGTAGCTAAAATCATATACTATGTCCTACACAACTTGCGGAGACTTTCATGCAGGCATCAGTTTGGCATGTGTGCCGTTGAGTCCAATGGGGGATCCTTACACACCTGCCCCTGCCTTTCTCTCAGGTGGCCTGCAAACCGAAGGTGCCCAGTAGACTCTTCAGAGTCCTTTTTTCTGGCCGTTGTTTCCACTGTTCCTGCGCATTTCTCCTTGGTGTGGTCTGAATGCATTTCTGGTGACACTCACTACACCCTAAGTTGCTCTCCAGTCCAGTTACACTCTCCAAAAGTTCCTGCCATGTTTGAGAACACCGTGTGTGACCTTTGGGAAATTTCTTTTTTTTTAATTGTTTTAAAGCTTCTTATACTTTTTTCTTCTTATTTTACTTATTTTCCCTCCTCGATCTGTCATTGACATGTGTAGCACTAAAAGCATTCTGCTGAAATAGTTGCCAGTTTTTTCCTACAATACTAATGTGTCTTTCCCTACCCCTTGTTCGCCTCTACCAAACCACTCTGGCCCGTCCCCCGTCTGCCTCCCTCCCTAACTTCTCCACCCATTCCCCTGTTCCCTCTGGTGGTCATATTTACCTTCAAATGACCCTGTTCAAGTTTTATTCAAGTATTTTGGCTGTAAATGTTTTTTGGGTATTTATTTTCCACAGAGAAGTGAAGCCATCTCATATGTGTCTTTACTTTTTGGCTTATTTCACTCAAGAGTAGCACCTCCCAGGGCCTCCCTGGTGGCACAAGGGGTTGAGATGCAACCGATGGGGCTGTCTGTAGTCTCTGCAGCACAAGTTCCATCCCCGGGCCAGCCAGAGAGCTACCCACATGGCGCAGCAGACCCGACTGGCCTGCTGCGTCCCTCGGCAGTGTATTTCCGTCTATCTGCCTGTTCTGTTCCCTGCTCTGTCTCTGGTGAATCCCCTCACCTTCCTCCCCTGCACCTCTGGCCTGTACCCCAGCTCCTGTATGCATAAATATATAAATAAATCTTTTTTAAAAAAGAAAAAAAAAATATCACCTCCTTGCCCACCCATTTAATCCTCAGTGTGGCCCTTTGCTTCTTCCTCAGAGCCCTGCAGTGCTCCCCTGCGTGTGCTCCACACTTCCTGCCCTGCCTCTGCCAAAGGGATGTAGATTGGGCCATGACTGGGCAGATGGAAACACAGCTGCTCTGATCACGGATGGGATAAATCTTTTTGTGTTTGAGTTTTCCCGTGAGGATAATGTGTAGAAGTATTGCGGATGATATGGAATTTCCGTTTTTATTTCCTTAAGAAACCTCTGCACCCTCATCCACAGGGTCTGTTCCGACTGTCATGGCCACCAGCCGTGGGTGAGAGCTCCCATTTCTCTGTGCCCTCTCCAGCGTTGTTCATTCCATATTTTGTTTTTTTTTTTTTTTTTAGTGTTTCACTTTTTTAAATACTATTTTACATATTTTTACATCATTTTCATTTTTGCAGTGTAATCATTTACATCTTCATTGTAGTCCCCATAAAATTCTCACCCCTCACCCCCCGTTTTGTACAAATCCATTCGTTTTCATTTGGACCTTCTCAAAGGGTGAGGTGGCATCTAAGTGTGCTTTTAATTTACATTTCTCTTAAAATAAGTTAAGGTGAACATTCCTATTGTCCGTAGGATGTCAGAATTCCCTCTCTAGAGAAGAGTGTATGTAGTTCCTTTGTCCATTTTTTAATTAAGATTTATTCATTTATGCATACAAGAACTGGGGTACATGCGAGAGGTGCAGAGGGTGAGAGGATTCGCCAGAGACAGAGTGGGGAGCAGAACAGGCAGACTTACTGAAACACACAGCTGAGGGGAGCAGTGGGGAGTAAGGAGAGGTCTGCTGTGCCATGCGGGTTGCTCCCTGCCGGCCAGGGATCGAACTCTCGCTGCAGAGGCTGTGGAGAGCTTCATAGGCTGCGTCCCAACCCCTTGTGTCACCAGGGAGGCCCCCCTTTGTCCATTTTTAATTGAGTCATCAGTTGGTTTCTCGCATTGTTTGGGGATGTTATAAATTTTGGAATGAACCCCTTGTCACATGTGTGGCATGCAGGTTCTTTTTCTGTTCTGTAGACTGCCTTTCAGTTTTTGGGCTGGTTTCTTTTAAGGTATGAAAGCTTTTAGGTTTAGTGGTGTCCCACTTGTTGCTTTTTGCTTTTGTTTCCCTGGGTGTTGGGGTTGTGTTCCCTAGTGCACTTTGGGGCAACTGTCCTTAGTGTGTCCCTATATTTTCTGTCAAGTACATCACCAAATATTTAATCCATTTGGAATTTTATAGATTGATTTATTTATCTATATAAGAGCTGGGGTACAGGCCAGACATGTGGTGGGTGAGAGGATTGACCAGAGACAGAGCGGGGAACAAAACAGGCAGATCTGGTGAAATACACTACTAAGGGGAACAGCAAGGAGACAGGAGAGGTCAGGTGTGCCGTGTAGGTGAGTTCCCTGACTGGGGATGGAACTCATGCTGCAGGGGCTGTGGATAGCTTCATAGTGCTTTGCCTTAACCCCTTGCTACACCAGGGACACTCCATGTTGCTGTATTAACTCGGTTGGAATTTGTTGAGGATTTTCGCTTCTCTGTTCTTTGGTGGTGTTGGTCTATTTTTCCCTTTTATGCTGTCTTTTTTTTGGGGGGATCAGGGCAATGTTGACCTCGTCGTATGTGTTGGTGAGTTTTCCTCCATCTTCAGTGTTTTGGAAGATGCAAATTTCTTTGTGTTTGCTTCTGTCATGGTCTCTCTGATGATTTCTTTTCTGTGTCCCTGAATGCTTGAGTATCTTGTGCTCCTGAATGTAGCTAGTCCCTGTGTTCCGATATGGTCTCCCGTCTTCAGTCTGCACTTCTCCTGAGTGAGTCAGTCAACTGTGTTTTGCCATTTCTGCCAGTTACACTTGCGTGTGGGCCTCCTGCCCAGGCCTAGTACCACAGGCTTGGCTCCTACCTTACTGCGCCTGTAGCCGTCCCGATGGCACCTGCTGCTCATGCAACATGCAAACCTCATCATGTGTTGTGCCCTCCCTTGTGGAATTAGATCCTTCTCAGCCCAGGTCTCCCGCCACCAGAAAGGGATTTCTCTGTTCCAGAGTTTAGTCTCACCCAATGCAAGTTACTCTTCAGTATTACCTGATAACTTAATGGTTGCTTGCAACAGCACCGCTGTGCGTGCGTGCATGCGTGCGTGCGTGCATGCGTGCGTGCGTGTGAGTGTGTGTGTTCACTTTCTTTCACATTACACTTCTCGTTCTTGGCCAAACCTGATGGATGTGTTTTCTCAGTGATGAGGTTGCTCCCTTTTCTGCCTCCAACTGGCCAGGGTGTGGTGACACCTCAGAGCTCGGGGAGAAAGTACTCAGGGGTCGGTGGACACGTTTGAACAAGGGTCATGACACAGACACACGCTGAGTAAAACCAGGTAGCGCAGATGTTCATCATTTGACCTTTGGTTGTTGGGAGTTTATGTCAGTGATGCTCAATGTACTTTTTAATAAAGAGCTTCATGTTTCTGTCATCGAGTCTGGAGTATAGTAGGTGTGTTTGCATTTGTCATACGTATGATTCTTGCTGAAGTTACAGTTAAGGTAGTTTTTTTTAGTTTTGATAGATGTTTATAGAATATTGATAGAATGAATATATTTTGCAACCCAATTTTACAGCTCTTCTGTCACCTGTGACCATGCAAGTGTTTCATTTTATAAACCTTTGCACTGTGGGGAGCAGCAGTGGCTGCTCTTCTGCCCAGCATGACTGTTGCTTCTTTTTCTCCTTTTCCTAGAAAAAGTGGCCCTCCCTTCATTCATTCATTCATTCATTCATATTTTAAAAGATGAACTTATTTATGCATACAAAAACTGAGGTATGGGCCAGAGGTGTGGGAGGGAGGGGATTCTCCAGAGACAGAGTGGGGAGCAGAACAGGCAAATCTATTGAAATACACTGCTGAGGGGAGCAGTGGGCAAGCCAGGAGAGGTCTGCCATGCCATGTGGGTAGCTGTCTGGCTGGGGATTGAACTCGTGCTGCTGTGGATGCGGTACAGCTCCATAAGTAGTGTCTTTACCTTTGAGCCACCAGGAAAGCCCCTGACCCTTTATTTAAATGTAAAATAAAAAGTCTCCTTTCGCTGTTATTGCATGTGGTGTTCTTTGGCTTTTAGTATCTGACCTTGTTATACAGCCATCACCACCTTCCAGATTTTTTCATTTCCCTGTAATAAAATACTGTACTCATTAAACTCTCGCTCCCAACTGCTCTGTCCCTGTGCCTCTGTGTCCACCATTTACTTTCTATTTTCAAGAGTTTGACAACTCAGACCTGTATGAATGGAGTCTTATTACACCTTCTTTTCTTGGTGAATCTCTTATTTTATTGCATTGTTAACTGTTTTGTCATTTCATAGGTATCGTACAGGAGTGCATTCATATTGTAGTGTGTGTCATTGTTTAGTTCCATTGTGAGGCTCATTAATAATCTCTTATGTGTATTTTCCAGTCTTATTTATCCATTAATCCATCACCTGGGGCTTGGGTTGATTTTGCTTTGGGCTGTAATGACTGGTGGTGCAGTGACAGTAGGTGAGCAAACGTCTCTGCCCATTCCTGCTGTCCCTGCTATTGGTGAACACCCCGGGGTAGGGGTGGGTCCTCCTGTCATTCTGAGTTCCCCTTTCCCAAGAATCACCTTCCTGTCTTCCCTCCTGGCTGCATCATTTATGTTTGCCCCAACAGTGGGCAAGGGAGCCAGGTCCCAATTTTTGCCAGTACTTGTACTTTTCTTTCTTTTTAAATCATTGTGATCCCAGCGGAAGTAAAATCTCATCTCTTATACTTCTGATTCATTTTTCCTTCGTGACTGATCATATTGAGAACGTTCATGTGTTAGGACCCGCTTGGGTATGTGATTTGCAGAGCTGTGTATTCCAGTCCTTTACTCATGGCTGCACATTTCCCTTTTGAACAGGGTCGAAAGTGCGAGGGGATTGTATTGTCCCATTTCGTCATATGGTCCTTTTATGGCATCCTGAGCCCACTCCTGCTGGGAGGTCGCATGAGTTTCTGTGCGCAGAAATGAGCCATCCACCATCTCTCTGCTGTTGTTTTATTTCTCGTATTAGTGTTTTAATCAATGAGCCTGTAAATAAATGCATTTTTGTTTTCCTAGAACTGGGATGTGCCGGGTTACCTTGCGAGAGTTGCTGTTAGTGCAGCAGGCTCATAGTGTCCTGGATGCTGTTGTGTCTTTGCATTTGTTTAATTCATTGTTTAACCCTCCGGGTTTCTTTATTCCGGTGAGTCTCTGCCCTTGGTTCCGCTACATGCATTGCTTACTGTTTTGTCATTTCACTGGCAGCATACAGGAGCTCTTGTGTGTGTGAACACGGGTGTGTGTTATAGTCTGCTCACTGGGTGTTCCTTTCCAGAGTCGCTTTACTTTGGCTTTCATTAGTTTTCCAAGAATGAATTATAACTAGTTATGACCATTTTTATGTATGTTGTCTTTTTGTTGTTGTTGTTGTTATGTAGTGTTACCCAAACCCATTGTGAATAGGGGACTCTGAGCATCTTTGTTAGTCCTTCTCTCACAGGGAATGTTGATGTCGCCTGTGGCTGTCAAGGACTTGTTTTGTGTTGAGGAAAAATCCTCTGAATCCTTTTTCAGCTAATACAAATGGAAATTTATTTTAATGTGTTCCTATTCTATATGTATGTGGAGGTTCACAGGATTTACTACACAGGAAAGGAAATGATGGAATAAATTTACGGATTTCTTAAGATGTTTGTTTTCTTATACCGAGTATCTTATTTTCCAAAACTCTTTCATTGCTATGATCTATTTTTTTCTTTCTCCATAAGAAATATTTGTCTCTTCTAGTTGTTTTTCCTCTTCTTTCGATACTTTTGTTCTGGTCACCGTGTTCTCCCCTACGGTGATGAAAACTATCAATAATATCCTGGAGATTCCCAAATTCTTTTTTTCTTTAATATTTATTTTATGTATGCATATAAACACTCGGGTGTAGGCCACAGGTGCAGGGGGGAGAGGATTCACCAGAGACAGAGCGGGGAACAGAACAGGCAGACTGACTGAAATACACTGCTGAGGGGAGCAGTGAGGAGACAGGAGATACCTGCTGCACCTTGTGGATAGCTCCCTGGTTGGGGATCAAATTCGTGCTGCAGCAGCTGCCGATAGCTTCATAGTGCTGAGACTTAAACTGTTGTGCCACCAGGGAGGCCCTGATTCCTAAATTTCTGTTTTCAGCTTAGATTCCTGATCTATCAGATACATGTCCAGTTGCGTGTGGAATTCCAGTGTCTACCAGCCTGTCATACGGACAGCATATTAGGAAAACATTCCTCGTACCTTAGCCACCCAGTTATTACCAAGTTCTCCTCCCCTTTGTCCTTCCATTTCAGAAGTGATGACCTGTTCTGTCTTCTTCTGACTTTGTCAGTTGAACATCTTTTCTTAAAATTTTACTTTATATGTATTTTACATCATTTTTTTATTTCTGCAGAGTTACGCATTTTCATCTTGGTTATAGTCCCCATACATCCCACCCCCCTTATTTTAACACTAATCCCTCCACCCCCCCCAAAGTGCATCTCTGGTTTATACTTGCTTGTAGTTGAACATCTCTTACCTTTGCTTTTTCCCACCTCATTGCTTGAACATCCTGGTTTCGGGTTCAGTTTTTGTTTACTGTGAGTTGGAGATACCAGGCTTTGAGGTCACAGGAGTAAAATATTGGCACAAAGTTGCACATGCTTTTCATTTGTTATGAAGCTCCTTTAGCACATGATTCCGGGTGTATGTCTGTTACACCTGCCAGCCAGGCTATCAGCTCCTCAAGGAACCAATTTTATTCATCCTTTTATTTTTAGAATCATAGGCACTTCCAAATACATAAGGTAAGCTATAGTTCTACTTGTAGGACCAAAGGGGTGAATGTAGAGGCGAGGCTCTTTCAACTGCGAATTCTATACAGGACCGAAGACCCACAAAATAAGATGTGTTTGCACTTGCTCTGTCTGACCCAGGCTGGCGGCCCTGAGATGAGAAATGTTCCCTCAGAAGAGACGGTGTCATTTGAAGATGTGGCTGTGAACTTCACGTGGCAGGAGTGGTGATACCTGAGTGAAGCTCAGAGGACCCCGTACTGGGATGTGATGCCGGAGACCTGCAATCACCTGGTGTCCCTAGGTGAGGAAGCTCCAGTGTAACACTCTAGTGCAATGCTGTCTTCTGCACTGATAAGTGTGCACTTGCTTATGAAACTGAGTGTTGGTGAGGTTGAACATGGCAGGCAGTGTACATTGTGCGTGTTTCGGTTTTCGTTTGGAAAGATTCAGATTGGCCTCTTTTGCACAGCTCTTCACACTGCATTTGTTAGTTTTCAAAGACTGAAGTTGAACTTGATCGAATACCAACACTGTTTCTCATCACAGGGCACTGTGTTACCGATCCTGAGGAGAGCATCAGGTCGGAGCAGGGATTACAGCCGTGGTCTGTGGATGATCCCCCAAACCAGGACTTCTCAGGCCAGTGATATTGGCCACACTGAGGTGCTTTTCCAGTGTCCAACCTTGGAAGGTGTGTCTGCATATATCAAAATGATTCTTTATTCAGTTTCCAAATATTACTCTCTTGTGAATTTTGTCCTGCTCTTTTAATGATGGTTGTCTATGTTCTTAAACCAGTATGCAGTCCCTGATACATGGGGATGATTCTGCAATAATCACATATCTCTATTCTCTCTCTTAGTGTATTCTCATAGACAGTTTTCTTTAGGTTCCTGTTGAGGAATTGTTTTATTCTTTTCGTATATTTATGGGATGTTTAGCCAGTGGTAAATTTTCTGAGAGGGGAGAGCAACAGTACTCACAGAAATGATCTTTACATTCTGAAGTTATACACTCTGTGAGGAAAGAATATGTAATAAATACATTTATTAATAGAGAGGTAAAGCCACAGAGGATGTTTGTCCAGCATGAGTGAAACAAAGTGGAGGATGTTGTTTTTGTGTGTGCTCCATACACATCGTTATAGAGATTAATTCTTTTCTTTCAGAGCTCAGGTGAGGTGAATGGGTTGCACTGACATGTCATATCTATAGTTCCCTCTGCAGTCTGGGATAGAGGCTATGTATTGCTATTGGAGATGTCACTGAGCAGGTGACTAACTCAAAAGGGATAGAGAGGTGTTGACTGGAGAGTTATTTAGAACATGAGTAGTGTTTCAGGGGCAAGCCTTTTGACCGCCCTCATAGTAATTGTGAGGCTGAGGAGGACCCAGAATTGTTTAGCGTTGGAAGGGATGTTCTGTGACATGGGAGGGGGAACCTGAGGTGGTGGTTTCTAAAGCCATGGCACCAAGAGTTTCAGGTTGGGGGCTCATACCTTGGGGAGCAGTGTGACCTGTGCAATTCCACCTTCTCGTGGGAATTGTTGGGAGGAAAGTAAAGGAATCGACGACACTGTGATGTAGCTGAGAGTCACACACCACATAGAAACTGGAGCTGCTATGAACAAAGCAGAAACACAGGTTTCAGGGAATGCGTTGAGAACACCAGGGTGTTGCTCTCAGAAGGATGTTGGAAAAGACTTTAACGCTGATAGCACAGGATGGATGCAGAACTTTTTTCCTATTGCTTAGCAGGAATGTGGGACACAATGATGAGATGGAGTTTGCTGCATGTATTAGGATTCTGAGCCTTATGTGATATGATATTTAAATATGAACTGACTGGTCTCTTCCGTGGAGGGAAGCACATGCCTCTGAGAACCTCTGCAGGTGACCGTGGCCCGGGCCGGAGTCGAAAGAAGAACTAAGGAAATGGAGAAGCAGAGTCCTTGTGTCTCAGCAGGCCTCTTGCTTAAAGTGCCTGGGCAATGACTGGGTCTCTCAGTCCATAGGTTTCTGGGAAAGCCATGGCCTCTGCAGGGCTTGGTTATTCAGAAAGTACCCTCAAGAGCTGCACAGGGTCAGTCTAAGAAAGAAGGTGTGTAGGATCTATGTTGGGTGAAATGCTTCTGGTTGAAATCGACAACTCTAGTTAAAGGACTATTTTCACCAAATATTTATGATTTTATAAAACCATTGTAAAATTAGATTTACTGCTTTGTTATCCTGGTTTGGCATTAGAAAATCTGTTAATTGGGGCCTCCCTGGAGGCCTAGGGATTAAGTCTCTTAGCTCTCACTATTATGGCCTGAGTTTGTTCCACAGTGAAGGAGTTCACCGACTTTGGCACAGCAAATCTCTCCTGTCTCACCTGCTGCTACCCTCAACAGTGTATTTCATTCAGTCTGCCTGTTCTGGTCAACACACTCCCCTACAGCACGCTCCCCTACAGCACCCCCCACTCCTGCACCTCTGGCCTATACCCCAGATCTCCTATGCTAAAGTAAAAAATACCAAAAAATCTATTCTCCCCATCATTTACTACGGGCAAAAAGCATGAATCAGAAAATCAATACCTGTAAATTATGTTGTAATATAGGGACTTTTGTGTCTCTTAGTAGTGTTCACTCAAAATGCTTACTTCTTTAGAGACATGGTCATTTTTATCTCACTTTAGATGTCCATACTGTGGATCACCTGACTCAGGACAGCCCTGCAAATCAGGGCAGACATGTGTGGCAAGTTCTTCCCACCAGCAGCAAAATACCATCCAACGAGAGAACTGACTTAATGGAAAAAAGCAATTTGCACACAATTCATTGTTTGAACCATAGTATCAAAAATGTAAACAATTCAGCGATGATGCCTGAGAACTTTACTATACATAGGACCATGATGATCCCTGGTGAGCCTCATGAAGGGCATGCTGGAGAGAATGAGAAGGTCTTTAGTAGAAAGAGGGAACCCATCAAGTATCCTGAGCACCTTAGTCACCAGGTGATTCAGAACTTTCTTTTTTTTTTTTTTTTTTATTTATTTATTTTTTTATTTATTTATTTTTTTTAATATTAATTTTATTTTATATTCCCCCATAAATTGCAAACGCCCCATTCTGACACCAATCCTTCCCCTCCCGCCCCCCCCCCAAAAGTGTCTCTGGTTCATAGTTTTTTGTTGATTTTGATTTTCACTTTCTTATATTCATTTTCCTGGTCCCTTATTTAAGTTTTCTAGATTCCTGCTATGAGTGAGACCATCCGGTATTTTTCTTTTTCTTTCTGGCTTATTTCACTGAGCATGATCCCTTCCAGCGCCATCCATGTTGCTGCAAATTGCATGTGTTTATCTTTTTTGAATGCTGAGTAATATTCCATGGTATATATGTACCACATCTTCTTGATCCAGTCATCTATTTTTGGGCATTTGGGTTGTTTCCAAAGCTTAGCTATTGTAAACAGTGCTGCTATAAACATAGGGGTGCAGGTGTTCTTTGGAATTGATGTTTCTGTGTCCTTTGGGTAAATACCTAGGAGTGGAATTGCTGGATCATATGGAAGCTCTATGTTTAGTAGGTCCAGAAATCTCCACACAGCTCTCCATAGTGGTTGGACCAGTTTGCACTCCCACCAACAGTGCAGAAGAGTTCCTTTTTCTCCACATCCTCGCCAACATTTGTTGTTGCTAGTTTTTTTAATATGTGCCATTCTCACTGGTGTGAGATGGTATCTCATGGTAGTTTTGATTTGCATTTCCCTGATGACAAGTGATGTTGAACATTTTTTCATATGTCTGTTGGCCATTTGCATTTCCTCTTCAGAGAAGTTTCTTTTTAGCTCTTCTGCCCATTTTTTGACTGGATTATTTTCTTTGTTGTTGCTGAGTCTCATCAGCTCTTTGCAGATTTTTGTGATCAGTCCTTTATCATTAGTGTTGGGTGCAAAAATGTTCTCCCAGTTGGTGGGGTTTCTCTTGTTTTTGTTATTGTCTCTTTTGCTGTGCAGAAGCTCTTTAATTTGATGTAGTCCCAGCTGTTTATCTTTGTCTTCACTATCACTGCTTTGGGTGATGTGTCTGTAAAGATGTCTTTGATGTGCAAATCCCGTAGTGTTTCGCCTATATTTCCTTCTATGTATTTTATGGTTTCAGGTCTTATGTCTAGTTCTTTAATCCATTTTGAGTTGATTTTTGTGTATGGTGTGAGGTAGTGGTCAAGCTTCATTCTTTGCATGTAGCGACCCAGTTTCCCCAGCACCATTTATTGAACAAACTTTCTTTGCTCCAATGCATAGTCTTCGCTCCTTTGTCAAAGATTAGTTGACCATAAATCTGTGGGTTTATTTCTGGATTTTCTATTCGATTCCATTGGTCTGTATGTCTGTTCTTGTTCCAATACCATGCAGTTTTGATGATTATGGCTTTGTAGTATAGTTTGAAGTCTGGGAGTGTGATGCCTCCATTTCCTTCTTTTTTTTTCAGTAGAGCTTTGGCTATTCGGGGTTTTTGGTGATTCCATATGAATTTCATCAATAATTGTTCTATTTTTGAAGAATGCCATTGAGATTTTGATTGGAATAGCATTGAATCTGTATATTGCTTTTGGTAGGATGGCCATTTTAATAATGTTTATTCTTCCATCCATGAGCAGGGGATGTCTTTCCATTTCTTTGTGTCTTCTTCTATTTCTTTTAACAGTGTTTTATAGTTTTCTTTGTATAGGTCCTTTACCTCTTTTGTTAGATTTATTCCAAATATTTGATTTTTTTTGTTTCGATAATAAAAGGGGTGGTTTTTTTGATTTCTTCTTCTTCAGATTTATTGTTTGTGTATAGGAAGGCTACTGACTTTTGCGTGTTGATTTTGTATCCTGCCACTTTACTGAATTGATTGATGAGTTGAATTAGTTTTTCTGTGGAGATTTTGGGGTTCTCTATGTATATTATCATATCATCTGCAAATAGTGATAGTTTGACTTCTTCTTTTCCTATTTGGATTCCTTGGATGTCTTTCTCTTGTCTTATTGCTCTGGCTAGGACTTCCAGTATTATATTGAAAAGCAGTGGTGAGAGTGGACATCCTTGTCTTGTTCCAGATCTTAATGGAATTGCTTTCAGCTTTTCACCATTGAGAATGATACTGGCTGTTGGCTTGTCATAGATGGCCTTTATGATGTTGAGGTATGTTCCTTGTATCCCAAGAATTTCAAGGCTTTTATCATGAATGGGTGTGCACTTTGTCGAAAGCTTTCTCAGCATCTATTGATATTATCATATGGTTTTTATATTTCTTTTGTTGATGTGTTGGATAACGTTGATTGATTTTCGGATGTTAAACCATCCTTGTGCCCTGGAATGAATCCAACTTGGTCGTGGTGAATTATCTTATGGATACATTGTTGGATTCTGATAGCTAAAATTTTATTGAGGATTTTTGCATCAGTGTTCATTAGGGAGATTGGCCTATAGTTTTCCTTTTTTGTGTTGTCCTTATTCGGTTTTGGTATTAGTGTAATATTGGCTTCATAGAACGTGTTTGGTATTGTCCCTTCCTTCTCAATTTTTGGAAGAGTTTGTGAAGGATAGGCACTAATTCGTCTCTGAATGTTTGGTAGAATTGTAAATCCATCAGGTCCTGGGCTTTTGTTTTGGGGAGGTTTTATTACCATTTCAATTTCGCTGCTTGTAATTGGTCTGTTTAGGTGTTCTATTTCTTCTTTATCTAGCTTTGGGTGATTGTAGAGTTGTAGGAATTTGTCCATCTCCTCTAGATTGTTGAACTTGTTTCCATATAACTGTTCATAAGTTACTGATTATTCTTTTGATTTCTGCTGTGTCCGTTGTGATTTCTCCTCTTTCATTTATGATTCTGTGTATTTGTGCTTTCTCCCTTTTTTCCTTTGTGAGCCTGGCTAGGGGTTTGTCTATTTTATTGATTTTTTCAAAGAACCAGCTCTTGGTTTCATTGATCTTTTGGATTGTTTTTTAGTTTCAATTTCATTTATTTCTGCTTTGGTTTTTATTATTTCTTTTCTTCTACTGGTTCTGGGTTTTTTTGTTGTTCTTTTTCTAGATCTTTGAGCTTCGAGATTAGGTTGTTTCTTTGAGTTCTTTCTTGTTTTTTGATGTGAGCTTCTATTGCTATATATTTTCCTCTTATTACTGCTTTTGCTGCATCCCATACATTTAGGATATTGGTGTCCTCCTTGTCATTCAATTCAAAGAATTTTTTAATTTCTTCTTTGATCTCCTCGTTAGTCCAGTGGTCTTCCAGTAGTGTGGCTTTTAATCTCCATGAGGTAGGATAGTTCCTTGCCTTCTTTTTATGATTTATTTCTAGTTTGATGCCTTCGTGGTCAGAAAAGATGGTTGGTATGATTTCAATCTTGGTGTATCTGTTGATGTTTGTCTTGTGCCCCAGTATGTGATCGATCCTGGAGAATGATCCGTGTGCGCTTGAGAAAAATGTGTACTCCGTTTTTTTTGGGTTTAGTGTTCTATAGATGTCTGTTAAGCCCAAATGCTCTAGGTCCTTATTTAGAGCTTTAGTTTCTTTACTTATTTTTTGTCTTGTTGATCTATCCATTGTTGATAGTGGTGTGTTGAAGTCTCCCACTACATATGTGTTTTCTCTGATGTCTGTTTTCAGAGAGGACAACAGTTGTCTGATATATTTTGGTGCTCTTTCGTTTGGTGAGTATATGTTAATGAGTGTTATTTCTTCTTGAAGTATTGTCCCCTTAATCATAATGTAGTGACCATTGGGGTCTCTTTTTATTTTTTTGAGTTTGAAGTCTGTTTTATCTGATATAAGTATAGCTGTTCCTGCTTTCTTTTTTGGCCCATTTGCTTGTAGGATTGTTTTCCATCCTTTGACTTTGAGCCTATTTTTATCTTTTGTAGCTAAATGTGTTTCCTGGAGACAGCAAAAGGTTGGGTTTTGTTTCTTAATCCAGGCTGCAACTCTGTGTCTTTTTATTGAAGAGTTTAGTCCATTTACATTTAGAGTTAATATTTATATGTTAGCATCTGTATTTGCCATTATGTTTGTCTTTCCTTTGATTTTATTTATTTATTCTTTTAATAACTTTTTTTTTTTTTTTGTCTTCTTTCGTTGTTATTCGTCCCTCTGAGGTTCTGGCTTTAGGATTCCTTGTAGTATTTTTTGGAGTGGGGGTTTAGTCGCAATGAAATTCCGGAGTTTCTCTTTGTCTGGGAAGGTCCATATTCTTTCTTCATGGAGGAAAGAGAGCTTTGCGGATAGAGTATTCTTGGTTGGCATCTGTTTTCTTGGAGTCTGTTGACTATGTCCCTCCACTCTCTCCTTGCCCGTAGTGTTTCTTCAGAGAAGTCTGATGTCAGCCTGATTGGTTTTCCTTTGAATGTTATCTGTTTCTTCCCTCTTGTCAGCTTCATTATTTTTTCCTTGTCCTGGATTCTTGGGAGCTTTACTATTATGTGTCTTGCTGTGTTTTTCCTTTCGTCGTGGAAGTTTGGTGTTCTTCTTGCTTCTTGTATATCAATTTTCAGCTCCTTCTTCTCATTTGGGAAGTTCTCTTCAATTATATCCATGAATATTTTCTCTGTTCCTACATCTCTCTCCTCTCCTTCTGGAATTCCTATAACTCTTATATTTCCTTTCCTCATGGAGTCAGATAGTTCCCGAAGTCTTTCTTCATTCTTTTTCCTTCGTACTTCTCTTTCCTTTTCTGTTTTGGTTCTTTTTATTTCTGTGTCTTCAAGATTACTTATTCGTTCTTCCATTTCATCTATTCTGCTTTCATTGCTTTTCCCAGAGTTCTTTAGTTCCTCCATTAATTCTTTGATCTCCTGCATTTCTCTTACTTCCCTCTTTAGGGACTCAATTTCCTTCTTCTGATCTATCACTTTTTTAATCATGGCAATTTTAAATTCTCTTTCTGGAAGGCTCAGAAGTTCTTCCAAGTTGCTGTCGTTGCAATCTGGGGAGTGGTTTTCTTTTTGTGGTGTGCTTCTTTCCTGAGGAGTTTTTAGGTTGCGTGTGGTTCTTCTACTCCCTACTGTCTGTTTTCTAATTTGTCGTATGCGTTGGGACACTGTGTTGCTCGGACTGACTGACATCTTGGGTGAACTTCTCCGCTCCCCTCTGGCTCTTCCAGGAGCCATCTCTGTCTTCTGGGGGAGCTTTCTGCTGGTTTTAGGCAGTTTTTACTGAAGAAATGTCCCTGTTCTCAAATGGCGAAGCGGGATGCAGTCCCTGCGCTCTGGTTTCAGGCACACTCTTCTGCGCACCGGTCTGCCCCGGACGTGGGTGCCTGCTCCTCTGTGGGCTCAGACTGCTGGTCGGAAGGGCCTGGCGTGGGATAACTTCCCGGCTGGCCACTGGGTCCTCCAGAAACCTTCTGCCCTTTTCAAGCAGTCTTAAGAAATGTCCTGTTTTATAGGGTGTTAGTGACTTTTTTTTTCCTGGTCGCTAGGTGGCGCCAGAGATCTCTCCTATTGTCCTTGGGGGGCTGTTTTTCGCCTCCCCCCACCCCGTGGGACAGAGAACAGAGCGGGAATGGTAGGGTACACCTCAACAGCTTTGGGGTGCTGTGTCTGCCTTGTGCCCCACCGTCGTGGAGAAACCACGCCCGAATTTTCGTGCCCCGGGTCTCAGTTCAAAGCCCTCAGTTCCAGGACGCGGGCTGTAGCCCAGTTCAGTGGCGCGGGAATGGCGCCTTTTGCACAGCTCCCGTGCCTGGGCGCCTGGTTCCTGCTCACTCAGGGAGGGACCTTCACCTCAGTGAGGACCTCCGCGCGTCTCCCCGCAAGCCTAGGTCGTCTCCCCGCAAGCCTAGGTCGCAGGCGCGGGGACCTGGGCAGCCGCGATCCAGGTCTGCACTTGCTTTTCAAGCGCGCCGCTTTTCCGCGCCAGCTTACCGGCAGCCCGGGCTGTGTGCGCGTCTCCCGGAGTCTTTGTTCTTCTCTAATGGCGCCCGGAGCCGTTCCCTCACGCTGCGGCGGATCCTGCAGGGTTCGCCTCAGCTCCCGTTCACGGGGTGTGGTGGCTGCAATAGTTCCTTTCCACTCACAGTCCCGCTTGCTGCCTCGTTTGTTTTTTGTTGGCCGTTTTGGTTTGTTCTTTCCTCCTCTCTCTGATTCAGAACTTTCAACAGCCTTTTGAATTTCGTGAACAAGGAAAAGTCGTGAGTGAAGAAACAGTATTTACACCTAGAGGAGCCCTTCTGGAAGGGATTGCCCGTAAATGCAATGAGTGCAGGGACACCCGTGATGAGGTAACTTTCGTTGTCCGAGACAGAACCCAAGGAGGACAGACTCCCTGCAGTTGTAATGAAAAGGCGGAGCTGCAGAGATGACTCCAGTGCATTTGAATCCTCCTTGGTATGTTGAACATGAGCAGCAGAAATGTTGTGAAAGTGGGGCCAGTCTCAGAAACACATTTCACACCTATCCTCATGAGAGTACCCAGTTAGGAAAGAATAATTTGGGATATAAGAGATATGGTGAAGCGGCCTCTAAAACCTCTGTTCTTACTGAACATCAGAAAACACAAGCAGACAATCAACCTGATGAGTGTGGGGGCACCGCTGAGATTTCCTTACAGAGGGGATACCAGAGAAATCTCACTGCAGTGAAGATGTTTGGCTCTAACAATTATGTGAAAACTTACTCATGGAAGACTGACCTCACTTTACATCCACAGACTCAAACGGGAGTGAAGCGCTCCCAGTGTCAGGTGTGTAAGAAAACTTTCAGGTGGAAACCTGCTTTTAGTGTCCATCAGAGAACTCATACAAGGGAGAAACCCTTTGAATGTGAGGCGTGCAGGAAAGTGTTCTCCCTTAAGTCAGTTCTTGTTCTACATGAGAGGACTCACACTGGAGAGAAATGCTATGAATGTGAAGGGTGTGGGAAAGCTTTTTCCAGGAAGTCTCACCTTACTGAGCATCAGAGAATTCACACTGGAGAGAAGCTTTACGAATGTCAAGAGTGTAGGAAGACTTTCCTGGAAATCATCCTCAGTAACATCAGAGAATTCACTGGAGAGAAACCTGTGATTGTGAAGGGTGTGGGAAAGCTTTTTCTCGTAAGGCACACCTTATTAGACATCAGAGAATTCACACTGGAGAGAAACTCTATGAATGGGAAGGGTGTGGGAAAGCTTTTTCCAGTAAGTATTACCTCAGTGAGCATCAGAGAATTCACAGTGGAGAGAAGCCTTATGAATGTCAAGAGTGTAGTAAGACTTTCCAATGGAAATCATCCCTCAGTCTCCATCAGAGAAGTCACACTGGAGAGAAACCCTATGAATGTGAAGGGTGTGGGAAAGCTTTTTCCAGTAAGTGTTACCTCAGTGAGCATCAGAGAATTCACACTGGAGAGAAACCCTATGATTGTGAAGGGTGTGGGAAAGCTTTTTCCTGTAAAGTCAACCTCATTAGACATCAGAGAAGTCACACTGGAGAGAACCCTTTGTTTGTGAAGTGTGTGGGAAAGCTATTTCTAGTAAGCCACACCTCATTAGACATCAGAGAATTCATAGTGGAGAGAAATCCTATGAGTGTCAAGAACGCGGGAAGGCTTTCCGCCAGAAATCATCCCTCAGTCTCCATCAGAGAATTCACACTGGAGAGAAACCCTATGATTGTGAAGGGTGGGGAAAGCTTTTTCTAGTAAGGCACACCTTATTAGACATCAGAGAATTCACACTGGAGAGAAACCCTATGAATGTGAAGGGTGTGGGAAAGCTTTTTCCTGTAAGTCAAACCTCATTAGACATCAGAAAAGTCACACTGGAGAGAAACCCTTTGTTTGTGAAGTGTGTGGGAAAGCTTTTTCTAGTAAGCCACACCTCATTAGACATCAGAGAATTCATAGTGGAGAGAAATCCTATGAGTGTCAAGAATGTGGGAAGGCTTTCCGCCAGAAATCGTCCCTCAGTAAACATCAGAGAAGTCACAGTGGAGAGAAGCCTTGTGAGTGTCAAGAGCATGGGAAAACTTTTTCAGTAAGCATGCTCTCACTGGACATCAGAGATGTCACTGGACAAAATCCCTATGATTGTGAAGAGTGGGAAAACTTTTCAGGAAGTCAGCCCTCACTAGGCATGACAAACTCCACACTGGAGGGAAATGCTATGAATGTCAAGAGTGGACAGGCAGGCCTCCCCTGGTGGTGCAGGTGGTTGAGCACAGCGCTATGACGCTGTCCGTGGCCTTTGCGGTGGGAGTTTGATTCCCTGGCCTGCCAGGAGCAGCCCCATGGAGTGGCAGAACTCTCCTTTCTGGCCCGCTGCATGTATTTCAGCAGTGTATTTTGGTCAGTCTGCCTGTTCTGTTCCCCGCTCTGTCTCTGGTGCATCCTCTCACCCTCCCACACATCTGGCCTGTACCCTGGTTCTTGTATGCTTGAATAAATAAAAATCTTTTAAAAAGTATTCAAACTTTTGAGCTCAAACCACATCATGCAGCTGAGAGCAATGGGAACTGACATACAGTTTCAATCTTAATTGCGTGGAGTTACCTGGTTCACTCTGTTCTCCCAAGTTCATGCAGTGATGATGTCGCTGTTCCTGTGCTGTTGCTTCTAGTATCCTCTTAAGTTCCTGAGTGATGCTATGCCTGTCCACAGCAGCTGTCTGTCTACATGGCACACTGCATGTTGTGTGGGTAGGTGATCTCTCTGGGTTTTCTAACTTAGTCGTCACGTTCTGTCCAGTACTCTAAGTCTCTGTGGTGCCCCCCGATACTGGAATTGCTCACCACCAAAATGACCTCTAGAAGGAAAAGTTGAACTGTGTGCTCTCGGCTATAGGTTGAGGGCTGCAGGTGTCTTTACCTACCTTTCATGATGAAGGTTTTTCGGGGCCTCCCTGGTGGCCTCGTGGTTAAGTCTCAGTGCTATTGCCTGCTCTGGCCAGGGGTTCAGCCCTAGCTAGGGAGCCACCCCACATATGGCCGCAGCAGGCCTCTCCTGTGTCACCCGCTGCTCCCGTTAGCCAGGTATTTCAGTGGTTCTGCCTGTTTGTCACCACACTCAGTATCTGATGAATCCTCTCACCCCCGAACCTCTGGTCTACACCCAGTTCTACACAAACTAAGGAATTTTGTTGGAAGATTTAATTCTGCATACAAGTCTGGGGTTCAAGCCGGAGGTATGAGGGGGTGAGAGGATTCTCCACAGAAAGAGTGGGGTGCACAACAGGCGGATCTACTGAAATCAACTGCTGAGGGGGGCAGTGGGGACACAGGAGAGGTCTACTGTGCCCGTGGGTCACCTCCCTGGCCAGGGATTGAACTCGTGTCTGCAGTACTGAGAACAGCTCATAGTGCTGAGACTTCACCCCTGCACCAACAGAGGCCCCTGAAATTAAAAAAAAAAAAAAGGATTCTTGCCTGTTAATTTTTTTTTTATTAAATTGTTGTTCATCTTTGTGCAATATTGGATTGCTCCCCTTCTGTATAATTCTTGCAAATGTCCTGTCCGCACCGCCCCTGTGACCCATCCACAGGCCTGGTGCTCCTCCTCCCTTCCTGGCCCCTCTTCTGCCCCATCCCCTGCTGGTGTCTCAGCTCTGACATCTGCCTGCTAGTTTTGTCTTTTTCCTCTGACACTTTCTTTGTTTCCCTGTATTCCTCCTTGAGGTGATGATGTAATCCAGGTCTTTTTCCTTCACTCTTTGTTCAATTTTAGTATATGTGCTGCCGAAGCGAGCACCCTTCACTCTTTGTTCAGAACATAATTCCTTCTGCCATTGCTGGCCGTGTCCTGAATATGGTCTTTGTCTGAGTCAGTTCATACCTTGGGGTGAGTGGTCGGTGTGGAAGATGGTGGCCGAGGAAGTCCTTGATGTAACTCTCGCTACCACTTCCCCCTCAGGGGCCCCGGGCACCTTCTGGTGTGTTTCTTTGGCTCCGTGGTGATGCCGAGTGGAGAGTTTGAGCAGCAGGCCCGGAGTCTGAGGCCTCGGGTGTGCTCTTCCTCATTTCTTGTCTTTGGTGCGAAAGTATTTCCAAGTGGAGCCCAGAGTTCCAGAAGAGCCAGACATTTACTCACAGGAGAAAGGACAAGAAAGCTCCCTGAGCAGAACCGTCCCGAGGGGTGGCCGCTGGGGCCAAGAAGCAGGGGCTCCCATGGCTGTGGTGGTCAGGGAGCTGGTGCTGGTCGTGGGGGTCTCTGCGGTGTGTCTCTTGCTGAGGGGCTTGGCCTGAGTCATCTCCCGATGCTCTGAGGCCCGCTGAGTTTGCCCCCGTTACTTGCCTGCGCGTCCATGCCGAGCCTTGGTCTGTGGATTTGCAGTCGTGCCCTGTGTCGGCTCTGCAGCGTTCTCTCTGAAGGGCTGGGCTCGGGGCCCATCCATCGGGGATTGTTTCTCAGGTCATGGATTTGGGACTTGGGTGCCCACTCCTCCCTGTCCGTGCCCTCTACGCAGCTTCCTCAGTCAGGAACATCTCTACGGCCAGAGCCCCCGTCCTGTGTTTCCAGATCGGTGACTGATGGGGTGTCTGTCTCCTGAGAGCATCCTCCCTGATTCAGGGGGAGGTACATTGGTCCCTTCAAACTCCACCTGTAGTGTTGGGGCCATGGGCCATATTCCTCAACGCGCCATGGGAGGTCGCTGAGGTTTTCACCCCTAGGCCGCAGGCCGCTTTCCACGATGCTGCAGGCTCCCAGGTGTCCTTGAGCGCCCATTAAAGATGGCATCGGGCCCCTCAGCCTTCACCTCAGACCTAGTCCAAAGAGGCCTGCAGGGTTTGCTAAGACAATGCTCCTCTGCTAGTGCACGTTCCCTGGAAGTGTCTTTGCTGTGACGTGACTCATGTGGGCTGTTGCAGCAAGGGTCACTCTCTGCTCTGAAGGTGAGGGGTTCAGGGGACTCATGTCACGTCCCCCTACAGGTGTGTTGGGGCGTCCAGGGGTGTGGCAGGTGAGGCTTCTGTGGATGGGTGGGCGGCTCAGGTGGGTGGTGATGCTGTCGGCGGAGGCCCAGGAGAGGCCTCCACCATGCTCCGTGGGGACCTTGCCCAGCTCAGCCGCATCCTGGGGTCAGGACACACAGGATCAGCACAACCCAGAGACACTGTCCACGCTCCAGCGGTGAGGACACTACAGGAGCCCTGATTTCCAGGGGCAGGGAGTGGACCAGGGCGGGGGAGCACTCCCCAGAGACGAGTGGGGAGCAGAACAGGCATATCCATTGAAATCCACTGCTGAGGGGAGCCGCGGGGAGACAGGAGAGGTGCTGCGCCCTGTGGGTCAGCTCCCTGGCTGGGGATGGAGCTCTTGCTGCAGTGGCTGTGGACAGCTTCACGGTCTGAGGCCGATGGAGCAGAGAGGCTATGGGTCCATTCTTGTGTGGGGCGCTTATCCTTCGGATATGGGGACAAGAGGTGTGTGCTACTTGCAGGTCTGTGCCATCTCCCTTGGTCGCCCCCAACCCTAAGTTCATCCCCTGGATGAAAGGGAGTGTACCCATAAGATACCGAGGTGGATGGCCGGTCTTGGGCTGCGAGGTTCTCTTTCTCTGGAGAAGCAGAACTGCTTGTGAACATGTTGGTCTTGGTAATGTAGCCAGGCTAGAAGACAAAGAATAGTTTGACTTTTAACCCTTTGCACTCTGAACCATTCTGGACATTGGCTACCAGCTACTCGACGCTACTTTGCAGCATAAATGTGCATTTACAGACCCTCATATTATTTAGTGTAATTTTGGAACCAAGTAACGTATTATAATGATATTGGACATACATGAATTGGGTGACATCGAGGAATGTATATTTGCAAAAAAAACAATATTTTATTGTTTATAATTTTGTACAGTATGATAAGTTTTGTAACACTCCCCAATATGCATTGCAGGCTGATTAGTGGAGCTCATCTTTACTACTACTTGTGTCATGAGACTCATTCGTGGTTGGACGCTTTGCCGTTGTTCTAATAAAAATATGAATAAATGCATGGGTTTAAAATTTCTAATTGTTATTACTAACTGACAAGATGATATTTACCAAAATAGCTTTCACCAAACAATTTATTCACTAAGAAAAGAATCACTTTTCCGATTTTCTCCTCATTAGATCTATGTGCACTGCTCGAAGCTTCGAACCAAAATGGGCTCAACTTTGAAAATGTTTTCCTCCAGATGTAGACTTGTTTATTTGTAATTATATATCTCACTATACAGTATGCGCTGTGTTCGAAAACCGACCTTTCTTCTACAAACTCCCCTTATAGCTCTTTTCAAGTGGCGTTGAGAAGTGCTCGGACCGTCGTGAGCATGCATCTCACGTTCTCGTCCAACACAAAACCCGCTGACATTTCTTGTATATATCTTAGTAATTTTATGATATTTTGATTTAATTTCTTGTGCCATTTCAAGATAAAACTTCAGGGAAACATGCATGTCTGAAAAGGTTGCATTGAAATAACCTCAATTCCCCATAATCACTAATAAATTGCAATGTCCCCTGAGAGGGGACAGCGGAGTGCAAAGGTTTAAGCAATGAGCGGAAAGAACACAGGTCTATTTTGGGGATGTATGTAAGCCTTTGGGACACCCTGGTTTCAGAAATAAGAGTTACACGACAGAGTGAGTGTATGTAGTTCCACCAAACTCTGCATTGAAAAACATATGTCTTCCTAAGTACAAATAATGCACTGGAAGGGGAAATTAACAAAGCCATTCCACCTACAATTGCACACGCAAAAAAATTAACTGGGAATAAATTTAACAGAGGAGGGGAAAGACTTTTACAAGGAAAACTATCAAACATTGTGGGAAAAAAATGATAGAAAGCGTAGAGAAATGGAAAGAGAGACCCAGCTTATGTGTTGGAAGAATCAACATTGTCCAAAGGGCCATCCAACCCAAAGCCACTTCTAGATTCACTGCAACCCCAATAAATATCCCAATGGCATTCTTCAGAGGAATAGAACAAAGATTACTGAGGTTCATATGGAAACACAACAGACCCCAAATAACCAAAGCTTTCCTGATTAAAAGCGGGGAGAAAGGAAGGAGTCACACTTCTGATCTCAAACTAAAGGTAAGGGGCCTCCCGGGTGGCCCAGGGGTTAAACACAGTGCTCTCAAACTACTGCCAGCCACTGTGCATGAGTTGGATCCCCAGCCAGCCAGGGAGCTGACTGACATGTGCCTCAGACCTCTCCTGACTGGCCTGCTGCGCCCCTCAGCAGTGTATTTTGTCAGTCGGCCTGCTCTGTTCCCTGCTCTCTCTCTGGTGAATCCTCTCAACCCCGGCATCTACGGCCTATACCCCTGTTTTTGTGTGCATAAATAAATAAATATTAAATATTCATTAAATGAGTATTTTGGAAAGCCAAATAATTGAGCTGGAGTTACCTTACCAAATTCTTAGTTATAAATTAATCTGACTTGTGATATCATTTTGAAGAATACTAATAATAAATATGTGTAGATTCATGAAACAAATCTGTAAAAACTTGGATGTGTGGAAGATTATGTGGAACATCCTGAGAGACAGAAAACACATCCCGAGAGCAGGCCAGGATGAGCTGCTCACCTTTTCACAAGCAGGGATGAGCATCAAGCAGTCTCGGGCGGGGAGAGGCGGCATTGTTTCCAGCTCGTGTCATGAGACTCTCGTGGGCTGGGCTGCGGGGACCTACATGTCGGCCAAGGTGAGGTGAAGTGTGGACTCTCAGTCCTGAGGAGAGAGTGAGCGGGGCGTCCTCCTGCGGAGAGCTGGGGTGGAGGATGTGGACACCGCTCGGGGCACCGTCTCGCCGTGACTCTGTGCACCCTGCTCTGTGGCCTTTCGGGGTGAGCTGAGGAAACTGTGTGAAGGACACGTGAAGTCTGTGAAAAGGCCCCCGGCGCTCGCTGCGGTCACTGCTGAGTAGCCCAGGAATGTTTTCCCTCTGTGGCGAGCCCTGTGCCGGCTCCGGCGGCTCCCCGCCCTCCAGAGACGCTGTTGGGGAAGCCGGAACCGCCACCTCCCCGAGCCTGAGTCCTGAACTCACGGGGGGGGGGGAGATTCCCAGGGCGGGGTGGAGTCGGGGTGCGGAGGCTGCCCAGACCCGGTGGTGCCAGGAGGCGGCCCTCGGCGGGTGGATTCCTCCATCGGGTCCGACCGTCCTCAAGGCGCTCGCAGGGGATTCTCTCCACAGCGCCTGTGGGGTGACGAGAAGCCAGGGGCGGCGGTGGGCGGGGGACCAGCACCTGCCTGGGAAGAGGTGGCCCTGGCACTATAGCCCGTGGGGGCTCGCGCTGTCGTGGGGCGCTCCGTGGGGGACGGACCAGCCTGGGTCCCCGGCTGGATGACCCTCTCGCGCCCCAGGGACCCGCGTGTCCTCCCCGCGCCGCGACGGTCTCGGCGCCTCCAAAGCGTCAGCCCATCCCGGGCATGTCCTCCCCCCGCACCGGGGTCCGAGCTGGCCGCGCCTCCTCCGGGTTCTCAGTCCTCCCTCGACTCTCCCGGGGCGCTGCTCCTTTGGCGCCACTGGACACGGGGTGTCCCCAGGGGTCGTGCGGGCGGCAGTCCTCAGAGTGTGGAGAGACGAGTGCATGCGGGGGTGGTTCTGTGTCTGTCACCTCCTTCTTCTCGGGGGGGCGTGACGTTGAAATTGGGTATTTAAAAAGTCCTATTGTTGGGGGGGGGACCGCAAAGCCCCCAGAATATCCGCTCTAGAAAGGGTCTGCCATCTGCATCAAGAAAAAGCATAAAAAGGGGCCTTCCCGGTGGCGCAGTGGTTGAGCGCTGGGATGCGAAGCTGCCCGCGGCCTCTGCAGCGCTGGTTCGATCCCCGGCTGCTCCCCGGCCACCTGGTGAGGGTCCCGCATGGCGCGCAGACCTCTCCTGCCGCCCTCTGCTCCCCTCAGCAGTGTGCTTCGGTCCCTCTGCCTGCTCTGCTCCCTGCTCTGGCTCTGGTGAATTCTCTCATCCGCCCGCGCTTCTGACTGACCCAGTGCATGTATAAATAAATGAATAAATCTTAAAAAAAAAAAAAAACGAATGAAATTCTGAGACCTGGATGGATTTTGAAAGTCTTATGCTAAGTCAAAGAATCAAGACACAGAACATAACTTCTTACAAGATTCCATTAATTCCAAAAACCTGATGAGGGGTATCTACAGAGAGAGAGAGTAGATTGGATTTTGCCAAGCCCAAGGGTTGGTGCAAAAGGGAAGTATCTGCTAATGGTCTAGGGTTAATTTGGGGGTGATGAAAATGTTCCAAATTTTATTTTGGTGATGTTTGCACAACTGTGAAGTTATCATTTATTTGTATGCTCTAATGGGTGACTTTTATGGTATTTGGATTATATCTTTAAAAACTCTTAAGAAAAGTAATGACTACCACCATTAGGTTATGGTAAAGCAGCAGTACTATGTAGTGATTTTAAACTTCAAATGAACAAAATTGCTGTAATGTCTGAATGTTTATGTGCTGTTGCTCATTTTGTTCTTCACTTAGGAAACATCCTTCAGGCTACATCATAAAATTTACTAAGAAGCACCCTTTGATTGCTATTATTTCTGTTGCTGAAGTGTCAGGGAATGGAGAGAGAAGAAGTTTTTTTTGCCTAGACCAAAGTCACACTGTGTATGATCTGTGTGCACCTCCACGTTTGCTATCTGGGGTGAACCCACCACCACTGCCTTTCTTCAGGCCACTGTATTTTCAGCTCCCCTGGGTGGGCTTGCTTGCTTCATGACACAGAATCCTCTTGTGATGGCTTCCTGGAACGACTGCCTTTTTGGCAATGAAACACCATGACATATTTGCAAGCAGTGACTGAGGGGCTTAGACTTCAGCATGTCTGTTCATGACATGTTTCGCTTGTGCAACACCTTTCTATTGTTCCTCGTGGGTTTGCTTGTATTTCTTTTATTTGCCTATCATATCCTCTTTTTGTTTGTGTTAATATTAGTGCAAATTTCAGTTCCATGACAAGTATTCATTTGCAGTAAGTTCTCTGTTCTCTGAATTCTTTTCTTTTAAAGATTTATTTATTTATGTATACAAGAGCTGGGGTACAGGCCAGAGGCACAGGGGAACAGAAGAGGCAGATCGACTGAAATACACTGCTGAGGGGAGCAGTGGGCGAAACAGGAGAGGTCTGCTGCACCATGTCAGTTGCTCCCTGGCTGTCTGGCAATGGAACTTGGGCTGCACATGCTGTGGACAGCTTCTTAGTGTGGTGCTAAACCCCTTGCACCGCCAGGGAGGCCCTGTTCTCTGAATTCTTATCATGTGCATTAAGTGTTTCACTTCCATCACGCAGACCACAAACTACCCAGCACATGTTAGCTTTGTTGAACATATACTATGTGCTAGGAACTGCACTAAAAGCTTCCTGTTTTTTCAGTGTATTTAAACATGTAAATTAATCTTGTTTACTTTATTAATAGGCACAACCATTCAGTGAACTTCCATTCTTTTCTGATTGAGTATTTATCTAAATGTCACACAAATTCTATTACAGAAAACATAGGGCTTGATAAATACTGGTGAATTACTTATTATTTTCTTGTTTCTATTTTTTTGTCTTTAATTAAACTATTGAAGAAAACTTAATGAATGTGGTAAAAGTATGTTTTGTTCACTCACTGCCACGCCATGTCTTAGTAAATTTCAATTATTTTGTAATTTTTAAATTAATAGACTTTATTTTATGAGTTAATGTTTGGAGAAAAATTGGGTGGAAATCACAGAGTTCCCATACATCCCCTCAACCTCCCAAAAACAGTGTTCCTTCTTACTAATATCTTGCATTGCTGTGGTTCAGCTGTTACAATTGATGAGTCATTATTGATACATTATCTTTAAGGTCCATATTTTACATTAGATTTCACTCTTTCTGTTGTTTATTTTATATCATTTGATAAAGGAATAACTTACAAAATAACTTACACACACATATATGTTTTCAAGGCACAAGTATATGTATATATGTGTGTGATAACTTAATTTTTTTTTGACCACTGAGCTATATAGCTCATTGTCTGAATATACTACAGCTTATCAGTTCATCTGTTAAAGACTATCTTGGTTGCTTACAAGTTTTAGAAATTATGAATAGAGCCTGTACAAACATTTCTATGCAGGTTTTTCTGTAGGACTACTTTTAAAAATTTACTTGAATAAATACCAGTGAGGACAATTTATGGATCATATAGTAAGAGTATGTTTAGTTTTGTAAGAACAAAGCAGTTTGTTTAGATACAATTTCAAACCATCTTCCCAAGTGGTTGTGCCATTTTGCAATTCCATCAAAATGAGGAGTTTCTGTTGCTACCCATCCTCATGAGAACTTGGGGTTGTTGTGCTTGGGATTTTAGTCATTTTAATAGGTATGTGGTGATATTACAATTATCTTAATTTTAAATTATCTGGCATATTGTATTTAAAATCTTTCTATGCACCTGTTTATCATGTGGATACTATGGTGAAGTGTCTGTTCAGATCATTCATATATTTGGTAATTGGGTTGTATTTTTAAAAAATATTTATTTAATTTATTTATCCATGAAACATCTGAGGTACAGGCCAGAGGTGTGGGGGGTGAGAAGATTCACCAGAGACAGAGTGGGGAGCAGAACAGGTGGATTGACTGAAATACACTGCTGAGGGGAACAGCTGGCGAGACAGAAGAGGTCTGTGCTACACATGGCTAGCTCCCTGGCCAGGGATCCAACTCAGGCTGCAGTGTTGATTGCACTGAGGCTTAACCTAGGCCACCAGGGAAACCCTAGGTTGCATGTTTTCCTATTGATTCTTTTTTAATAAGAATATTTTGTATTTATACTACTGTTTAATCATTTATTAATTCCAGGAGATTTTTGTGGATTTTTTGAGATTTTCTACATTGAAAATAATGGCATCTGGGCACAAGTACAGTTTTATTTTTCTTTTATCAGTCTACATTATCTTTTACTTTCTTCTTGTTTATTTCATTATCTAGAATATTCCAGTACAATATTGAATAGAATTGATGATAAGGGACAGCTTTAATTTGTTCCCAGTTTTATTTTTTATTTTTAAAGAATAATTTTTGCACACAAGCACTGGGGTGTAGACCAAGGGTGTGGGGGGTGAGAAGATTCACCAGAGACAGAGTGGGGAGCAGAACAGTCCGACTGACTGAAACACACTGCTGAGGGGAGCAGCGGGGAGACAGGAGAGGTTTTCTGCACCATGCAGGTAGCTACCTGGCCGGGGATTGAACTCATGCAGCAGTTGCTGGCAACAGCTTACACCTTTCTCTTTAACCCCTGCACCATAATGGAGGTCCTGTTCCTAATTTTAAGTGGCATCCAGTTTCTTGTCATTTAGTATGATTTTAGTTTTAGATTTTGTAGAAATTTTATAGCTAGTCAAGGAAGTTGCCTTATACTTCTAGCTTATCATGTGAATTATTCTTGCTTTCCTTGTCATTCAAAAGCTAGTCTAAGCTCATTCTTTCATGATTCTATATAGATCAAAGTTCCATTAATACCCAAAAATTTAGGACTTAATAATTTCTAGTGAGACAGTTAATCTATAATCTTATTATCTGCATTTATTTTGCTCTGGATTAAGTGCTGAAGAAAATTATCTAATTTATTATATAAATGTTTTCTGTTTACCTATTGCCACATCTCTGTGAATTTCAGTAATAGTTTATTTTCTTATTTTTCTTATTTTTCTTATTTTCTTATTTTTCTTAAATTTCAAAGTTAGAATTTTCCAAGGAACACTAATTCTTTGAGATGTGTAACCAGTTAATACTGAATGCCCTCATCCTATTTTGAAAGACTGTTATCATACTAAGTCTCCAAGCAACACTGTAGCAAAGAATCCTAAATAAGTTTGCCAAATACATCTAACTGCAAAGCTTATTTTTCACTTTCCAACCACTAACTTTCCACCAATTTAGTGATCCAGAATCTGCACCTCAAGGACTATGTATAAGGCCAGGAAACAAATGAGACAGATTTGTTTTCTTTCTATACTGTATAAAATACTTCACAGACAGAAGATGACACTACTTGTTTTCACAGTGCATAAGTTGGTTTGTTTCCAAGTCAAGATGAGGTGTATCCCCGGCTGTGATGAGGGGAGACATGAATATTGAACTTGGTGGAATCACTCGGTGGTCACCTTTGTAGACTACCTCCTTAGTCCTCATGAGAGGGACATGCAGACACCCTGACCCGATCCGCTGTGTCACTGAACCCCAACCCCTGCTCCTCTCAGGTCTGCTGTCTTCGTCTGCCAGAGGGACAGTCATTTCCCCACATCTTCGAAACCTAGAAGATATGGTCAGGACAGGAGACCAGACTGACCACAGAGAAGCCTCTTCTCATCAGCCCAGCTGGCAATATGGTGGGACGAGGCTCTGCCGGCTGTGAGGACTATGACTCCCTCAAGTTCCTTGGAGAAGCCATTCAGCAGGGCCCCTCCACCCACCCATCCTCAGGACCTGTGGGCACCTTCGCTCAGGGTCCTCACACCGACCTTGCCCCCACATGCTCTGGCTCTTCAAATGCTCCAAGTCTGAAGAGCTGGATCCCACACCCGATGTACCCTGCAGGATCTGCTGCAGGAAGCAAAAGGCTCTGACTTGAACAGCAACACTGACTGACTCTTTCAAAGAGACATAAAAAGGAACTACGCTGTCAGGGTGACATCTTTTTTCCCTTTAACTCTTGTCAGGGAGTTAACAAGTTTCCTCATAACCTAGTAATTCCCAGTGGAATTTGTATTTAAATTGAAGAAAGCTTTAGAGATCTTTAATGCACAGAGGTTAGCATTGAAGTATTTATGGCAAATTATAATATAAAGTAACAACCTCACTCTGTGGCTGGATAGCTTGGTAACAGGGTTGTAAATGATGAGCTATAAAACTGGTGGGTGACTTAGAGGTCACAGGCCTGCAAAGCATAGCCTCCTAAGATTTCCTGGCAGATTATCTGTACTCTGTCCGCACCACTCCACTGAGGACACTCCCTGGTCTCTGGGAAGCTGTCTGAAGCCCTTCCCATCACTTGGCACAGTTGGGCTGCCTTCCCGAAAGCCCTGACACTGACCCGCATGGTTGGACTCCCTTTCAGCTTGTCCTAACCCTGACCTCCTTATCACAGAGGTTAGTTGACCATAGGAAACCCCCACACCAAGTGAACATTCACCTCAAATTCTAGACAAAGAGTCAGCCTTTCACCTCAGCAATACACCTAACTTTAGGCCCCAGATTTTGGCAACATTCCCCATTTTCAGACCCCTTCAAGTGTTCTTCCTCACTAGTCATTGTGAGTAAAAGAATTTTGGTTGTCATCAAGAAAAAAAGGAGTCAAGTGCACTGAGGGGATGAACCCCGAACCACACACAGAGGATGTGGACAAGCAGAAGCCGAAATCTCAAGTTCATGCTGATTCCACTACAAGGCTTCAGTGGTGCTGGGCCGATCAACAGTGCTCAAGCCTGTGTGTAGTTTGTCTGCTGCACTTCCTCCAGGGCAGATCCCCAAAGGTGCTGACTTATCAAGTCTGGAACACGTGTCCACAGTTCCTCAGCTAGTGCATGCCAGGTAGCACTCAGTGCTTATTATCCTGTGTTGTGTGTCTAAGACAGGAGACCAGACTGACCGCAGACAAGACTCTCTTCTCATCAGAACAGCTGTCCCAACAAGACAGTATTGGCTTCACCTGGGTATTGGCGAGAACGATATCCTCTGCTTAAAATTTTATTTTTTTTCTTTTGTTTTTTATTTTTATTTTTTAAATTAATATTTTATTTTATATAATTCTTACATCATTTTCATATTTGCACAATGTATGCATTATCCTTTTGGTTATATTCCCCATACAATTGCACCCCCTTATTATGACCCTAATCCTTCCTCTCCCCACCACCCCCTTCCCGTAGTATGTCTCTGGCTTATGGTTGCTTGTTGATTTTGATTTTTACTTTGTATTAATTAGTCTTTTCCCTGGTCCCTTATTTAGGTTTTATAAATTCCTGCTATGAGTGAGACCATCCGGTATTTTTCTTTTTCTTTCTGGCTTATTTTGCTGAGCATGATTCCTTCCAGCTCCATCCATGTTGCTGCAAATGGCATGAGTTTATCTTTTTGATTGCTGAGTAATATTCCATGGTGTATATGTACCACATCTCCTTAATCCAGTCATCCATTTTTGGGGCATTTTGGTTGTTTCCATAGCTTAGCTATTGTAAATAGTGCTGCTATAAACATAGGTGTGCAGGTGCTATTTGGAATTAGTGTTTCTGTGTCATTTGGGTAAATACCTCTCCAAAGAGGAAAGACAAATGGCCAACAGGTATATGAAAAAATGTTCAACATCACTTGTAACCAGGGACATGCAAATCAAAACTACCATGAGATACCGCCTGACACCAGTGAGAATGGCACATATTTGAAAAACTAGCAACAACAAATGTTGGCGGGCCTCCCCGGTGGCGCAGCGCTTGAGCGCTGGGTTTCGAAGCTGCCCGCAACCTTTGCGGCGCCGGTTCAATCCCCGGCTGCTCCCTGGTCACCGGAGGAGGGTCCCACATGGCGCACAGACCTCTCCTGCCGCCCGCTGCTCCCCTCAGCAGTGTACTTCGGTCCTTCTGCCTGCTCTGCTCCCCGCTCTGGCTCTGGTGAATTATCTCACCCTCCCGTGCTTCTGACTGTACCCAGTGCATGTATAAACAAAACAAACAAACAAGCAGACAAATAAATAAATGGAACATGCCTCTATTAAAAAAAAAAATGTTGGCGAGGATGTGGAGAAAAGGGAACTCTCCTGCACTGCTGGTGTGAATGCATACTGGTCCAACCACTATGGAGAGCTGAGTGGATATTTCTTGACCTACTAAAGACAGAGCTTCCATAGGATCCAGCAACTCTGCTTCTAGGTATTTACCCAAATGCTTACAATTTTATATGCCTGCTGTGAGGACTATGACTCCCTCGAGTTCCTTTAGAGGCAATTCAGCAGGGCCACCTACACCTACCTATCTGAGATTCCAAAATGAAATCCAGATTTTGCTCATTTCGATTCCCATTTTCCTAGGATCAGAATTTCCTAGAATCATAAAGCTCAGGATTGTAAGGGTAGGGTAAATAATTGCCCTCCCGCCATTAGGATTGATGATGGATCCTTGTGGCCCTGAATGCATGCTTCTTGGCGGGCACCTTGAGTGGGGTGTGGCCATATCGAAGTGGGATTCACCTGGGCTGAGATGGTGCTTATAAGGACGGCGTCACGGGGATGGCGCAGAGCAGACCAAAACTACCAGAAGAGAACGACAAGGAGAAATAGCAGAGAAGCAGAGGCCATGAGAGAAGGCCAGAGAGCCCAGAAAGACTGAAGACTTGCCGGGGGCTGGAAGGCTTGCCAGCCTCCTGGCCCCCCAGCACCCCTGCCTGCTGTGTACCTGGTAAAATGGCAATAAAAGCCTGGAGAGCCACCGAGGGCTTCAGGACTCTCCTTTACTGTCTGTTCCAATCATAGAAAACCCTGCACTGGCCCTTTCTGCCACTATAGTAAGGAAATTTAAATTCCTCCTGATCTGACCATCCTTTACCTGCCAAGTTCACTGTATTACTACAAACAGTGGGACTTGATGTTGTATGTTTCTACTTTTAGTACTTTTAGACACTATAACTCCATTGAAAAAGCCATATTTGCAAACCATGAAGCTATTTATAATACTGAGTACTTACCGAGTACCTACCATGGACTCCACACAATGCAGGTTCACAGTCTGGAATGTTGCAGCAACTTCATTTTAAGCCCAATTGTTTTGCGATCCTATTTTTATGAAGGAATGAACTGATCAGAAAATATATCATCAGTGCTTTGACATGAAATGTCTGCTGATGATTGTTCGAGTCTGCTTAACATTATGAAGTTAGACTGTACTAAAGAGACAGGAGGCATCACATGTGCTCTTGCAGAGTGACAGACAAGGTGTAGCTGCAATTGACAGGCTCTTGGAGAAAACCTGATGCCATCTCTGAGGCCTGAGAGATAGGACAGGTGTTGTGTTTCCAGTTACTTCCAGGGCAGAAGACATGACCCACAGTATCCACTTCTGTTCTCTCAGAGAAGTGTTTAGAGCAGAGGATACTCAGTCATCTTGAGGGACAGGTTAAAGATGGATAGATTACAGGATGAGCAGACAACATATGAGTCTAATTTTCTTACAGCAGAGTCTCACTTATTTTTTACAACATCAAATTTGTCTCTTAAATGTTAAGGAATGAAATTTCTGTTCTTAATTTATAAAGGGAGAGGGGACTATGGCTGCTGTAAAAGTGCTCTCCGTGGAGAAAGTGATTCTATCACCTGAGAACTGGATCTCCAGCTCAGTTTGCCTCCTTTGTCATTCACACTAATTCCATAAAACTGCAATCCAGAATTTTCAGTGTCCGCTGTTGTCACTTTCACAAACATCTTGTTCAGCATAATTTGAGAAAAAGAGAAGACTATGTGGACTGTGCACGACATATTTATGGCCCCAGCCTCAACTGTGAGAAAAGGCTTCTACGTTGCCTAAAGCTGTCTCCCCAGCTCCCTGAAGGCTTCCCCAAGTTTCCTCTCCATCTCTTCCCCTCTCCTGGCGGACATCCTTCTTCACTACGAGAATGGACTCCTCTCGTGGGGAACGTCCCAGGCGCCCACACTGTGTGTCTAGCCAGAGCCTTTCCTGTCTTGCCCCTGCCCTGCCTGTTTCAGTGACATGCTCCTGTTACCTTGTCTCTTCCTTCCCACTGGCATGGGACTTGACTCACCTTTTTCTTAAAAAAGAATTCTGCCTCAGTCATAAATCATTTTACTTTCATTCCCATGACTCATGGTAACGGGTCCTGGAAGTGTCACCAGCTCCCAGTCACCCCTCAGGATGGGGCATCCCCTGCACCGGCTCCATCCATGCTGTGCTGGCCCTATCAGCTTCTTCAGGTCTGACAGAGATTGGTTTTCAACCCAGATCTCCACCAGAAGGCAGCGTAGTTCACCTCCTCCTTGTTTTCTTGGTTACCTCGACACCACATTACCTTGTTTCTCACAACATATTTCTGCCTCCTTCAAACCTCTGCAGAGTATCTGCTTGCTGTTGTGAGTATTCCTAGGGTTCTAGCTTATGATTTTGTCTTTCTTAATTTTCGTTCTTTGAGGCGAGCTAGTTAGTCTGATGCCTTCATTGATACATTGACAACCAAATTCTATCATTCCAGTCCAATTCCTTGTCTATGTTTTAAGCTTGTGTTCCAAACTTGTACTGGATTCTGAAAAGGGTATATACAGGTACTCAAAGCAGCATTCCAACATGGATTGTTCATTTCTTTCATGTGCTACAAAATCAAAACTAAGGAAAGACTGGACTTTCTCTCCAGATTTCTCTCTCTCCTAAGGAAACACTACATCATCATATCTGCCTTTCTCCTTGCCCAGTCCAGTGTTCAGAATCATTTATTCTCCTGGATGGTCCCATGGGAGTAAAATGCTTCCATCATGCCATGCTTTTTCTAAAATGTGGCAAAGAGCAGGTACGTCCTGAATATGGGTCCTCTTCAAAACAGTGGAGGGGAATTTCACTTAAGAAAAGAAATAGCCATACCAGCTGTAATTAGGTTTGCATAGGCATGTTAGTCTTGATATGCTGTGCTATGTTTGATAAGGCCCCGAATCACTGGTATGACAAAGGAATTTATTTCTCACGAAGCAAAGTTCAAGGGACTTGGGGTGGCCGTTTTTCCCCTTGTAGTTCTGTCAGCTGGCACAGGGAATCTAGGGTGGGCCTCATCACAGAAGAGTAGGAGAAAGCTAGAGGACCGGGTGGAATATGTTTTAGGTCTACCATGTAGTGGTTTATACCACACGTGGCTACAACCCCTGTGAACCAAGCAGCGCTGTGACCCCACTGATCACTACGGAGGCTGGAGGTGAGCATTTGGTTGTGCCAACAGTCTCTGTCCTGGCAAGGAATGTCTGGTTTAAAATATCAGATTAGGG
>NW_023601851.1:15470277-15537115 GCF_014898055.3 Talpa occidentalis | reverse complement strand
AGAAACTTCAAGAGAAAACAAAATAGAAGGACCTACTATAATTATTGTATTGTAATGCTTGTCAGGTATGCTCAATAAGTTGTTTTCCATTGTCAAGTAGGCCAAATCGTTTAATAATTAGTTTCTAATTTTCCATGCCTTTTATTTGCAATATACTGATGCATATAATATAGTGCCTAGTGTACTTGTTTAGAAAATTTTGTTTTATTTATGACCAACAACAAAAAGTGAAGGAATGTTAGATCTTCAACCTCACGGTGTGAGGCACAAGGAATCTTCAGCCCCACGGTGTGAGGCCCTTTGTCTTCGGCCCCACGGTGTGAGGGCCTTTGGGCTTCGCTGCTTGCCAGTGTCTTATCTGGCCGGGGCATCAAGGCCTCTGCAGCACCTCCCCCTTTTTTGTTTTTAGCCATCAATTGTATAGTTTTTAACTCAACACGTGTCTGATTGATAGTATGGAAAAGCAATTTAATAAACAATGGGAAGAGTATTAATATAATTATGGTGACAAGCTAAACAATACCTAAAATAATAAATGATGGGAACCAGGTGGCCTTAGTGGTATAATGTTGCAAGGAAGCCAGGAAGGAAGCAGCAATTTCTGCAGGTGTGGAGGAGGGGGCATGAGCTAAACTAATTGCCTTAATATTTTTTTTGCAGAGCAGTAAGGTCCAGGGAAACGTTTGTATCATTCCAAACACCCAGTAAATGATTTTTGACATTATTTCAAGAAACAGAAGAAGAGTTATAAACATGTGGAGTGACACAAATTCATTTGTAATCAGAATGACATTTGGTAGTCAAATGCGTTTTTTATGTGTTGAATTTGATTGTCAATATGTAAAAGTGATTTCTCAAGAACATTTAAACGAGCTTCAAACTTATTATCAATGTGGTCTTGGATAATCAAAGCGTGTGTGATGTTACGAGACAAATTATTAACATGGGAGGCAGTGTGAACTTGTTGCACGAGAGCAGTAGTAGAAACAGCAACAGAACTAATAATAGCAATAAGTGCCGTAATACCCAGTATAAGTGCCGCTACAAACTTTTGAGCGACGCAGTCCCTGTCCCACAAGCTGAAGAGTATACGGTCCAATGTCATTATACCACGGCTGTTGTAAGCTTACAGGGAGCATGACATAAGGAGGTTGATGTAAGATAACAAATGTAGCTTTAGACAATGAGCCAACAGAGGTAATACAGTTGGTGAGAATACAGTCAGTACATGAAAAGTATGGTGATGATAAGTAATGGTTAAATGTCCGGGGCCCTCAATGAGGAGGGCATGAGGGGGGCCACACAAGCCCGCACGTTGACAGCATGAAAAGAATGTCCAGGTCGGCGAAAAAGCACAGGTGAAGTGGCGGCAAGGAGGCGAAATAAGTCCGGGTTTGCACGGGAACCATTTGAAGTGTTGATGATGTAGGTGGGAGTAATCCATCCCGCTGAATACCATTGAGTGATAGGTTCAAGGGGTGGGATGAGGCGATTCGACCGGTTGTAGATGAGCGCGTCCTGCAGAAGAAACCTATAATCCTTGGGGACATTAGTGGCAGATGTAACTGCTCCAAAAACTGAAAAATCATAAATAGAAAGATTAGTTTGGTAAGGCTGGTAACGAATTCCTGCAGAGGGAAACCTACAATTATGCCAGGTGGGAAATCTGTGATTTGTGTTAATAATATTCTGGGAATTATCTGAGTTATAAATTGAACAGGCTGGGAGAGTGGAGGATACTGAAACTCGAGCTATGTTTTCATTAGTGCTGCGAGGACCAAGGAGAGATATAAGCAGTACCCATAAATGACGGTTAGGTCCAGAGGAGGAAGGCTTTGAAGTTACTGTCAAAAAATATTTATTGTTAATAGGTAGGCAGCCAGGTAGTTGAGACTTCATATAGACAGGATTGGATGTAAAACACATAGGAGGCGAATCCATGCGTCCCTGAAATGAAAGGTTATTAGTGCTTTTAAATAAAACAAAAGAGTCTGAATCTCCACCTAGTAAATCAGAATAATTAGTGAACACACGCGGCAAGGGAAATCCCCAAGGAGTGGGATGGAAAAAGGGGGGATCTGGGATGTAACCCCAATAGGAAACAGAAGGCATGAGAGAAGCAGGAGAAGCTGGTGATATGTTATATGAGAAGATTGCTAGCACGGCAAGGAACACAATCTCCGGGGTGATGCGTGCATTTTGCTGCATAAGTAGCTGTTCAGAATTAGAGGCCAGATTTTTGAGCAAATTTCAATTGTCATGATGAGACGTCTTACGAACCCGAAGGTGGTGCAGGGAGAGGACAATCTTCCAACAGGGGATCTGGAGCGATGACATCTTGGAGGAGGTGGGTGGTGTCCCAGAGGGCTGCACCTACGCATCTTGGAGCGTCGGTTGTCTGACAGGGGGCGTGTCGGTGAAGGCTTTTGAGACATGATGTCGGATCAGTCTGTCAGGAATCCAAATTGGGCTGTCCGAATTCTGTGGAAAGATACAAGCATGGCCTTTTCCATTTGCTTATAACACATCAGGGCCTTTCCATGTTCCGGAAAGGAGATTTTTCCACATAACTTGAGGTTTAGGGGCCAGTTGGTCAGGATCCCAATGTCTATTAATTGGTGACATCCTTGAGAATCACAATTTAAATAATTGATGACAAACATAGCATGAGTTAAAATATGATGAGCCGAACTATGTTTAAAATCAGATTGTTGTAGTTTATATATCTGAGACTTTAAAGTCTGGTGGGCTCTTTCAACAATAGCTTGCCCTTGTGGATTATAAGGAATTCCTGTAGAATGAGCAATTTGATATGAAGCACAAAATTTTTTAAAGGTAGAGGATTTATATACAGGAGTATTGTCAGTTTTAATAGCACGAGGTTTGCCTGCGTAGGCAAAACAAAACATTAGATGTTGAGAGACATTTTTAAAAGATTTTCCTGTCCGGGCAGTAGTCATAATAACATGAGAAAATGTATCTATGGAAACATGGACAAAACTGAGTCTCCCAAAACTAGTAACATGAGTGACATTCATTTGCCAGAGATCATTTGGTCTGAGGCCTCGTGGGTTCACCCCCATCGGAAGTGAAGGGTGAGTGGTGGGGCAAACCGAGCATTTGCGAACAATTTCTCGGGCTGTTTTTCGAGTTAGATGAAATTGTTTCCGCAATGAAGCGGCATTTTGGTGATGAAGGGCATGATTATTAATTGCCTCCTGTACTGTGAATATTGCTGCTCGAGTCAACAAATCGGCCAGTTCATTCCCACGAGCTAGAGGACCTGGTAATTTAGAATGACCACGAATATGGCCAACATACACTCTGGATGTCCTAGATCTTATTAAAGTTTGCAGCTCCAATAGCTGTGGAGCAATGGTAGTTTTAGCATCAGCAATTACAGTAGTCTCAATATCAGGAAATAATCTGGTTACATATTGGGAATCAGTAAAAAGGTTAAATGGCTGATTTTGTAAAATTTTAAAAACTGTGAGAACTGCAAATAATTTAGTTTATTGGGCTGAGGTTTTTGTTGTCTGGATGGACTCTGGTTTGTCATTGATAACGAAAGCAGTTCTACCGTTGGAGGAGCCATCCGTAAACACAAGTGCAGCAGGTTCTGGCAAAGGCACAGCGCTAACAATGGTTGGAAAAATAAAAGCCTGTTTCTTAAAGAAATGAAGCACAGGGTCGGAGGCAAATGAAACTTTATTTCACCCGAAAAAGATTGCAGGGCTATTTGCCAGTTATCACTTAAACTAAGCAAGTCATTAAGTTGTTTTTTTTTTTTTGTAAGGTAAAACAAAAACAGGAAATTTTGGCCAAAAAGCTCAACATTCCTATGCCTTTTTTTTAACAATTAACACAGTCACTTGGGAAGCATAGGGACAAACAACCTTTTTTGCAGTAACTGGTAAATGTAACCATTCCAGTGGCCCCTTTTGCCACAAAACACCTGTTGGCATGTGTGGGGTGGCCAAAATTATGAACTCCCAAGGCTTAGTATAATCTAGCCGCAACAGTTGTTGATTGTTGAGTGCATTATTTACCTTTTGTAAGGCTAGTGTAGCCTCAGGTGTTAATTGCCTAGGGGAGTTAGGATTAGAATTACCTTTAAACACATCAAACAGAGGACGTAAAATAGTATTGGTTAGCTGCAGATGAGTTATTATTCAATTTATGTCTCCAAGTAGTTTTTGAAAATTATTTAATGTCTGTAAAGAGTCTGTTTGTAGCTGCAGTTTTTGTGGTGTCACAGTTAAAGAACGAACAATCTTTCCTAAGTAATTGATTGGCGGAGAAATTTGAATTTTTTTTGGTGCCACCACAAGTCCATAACTTTGCAGCAAAGCCACCAGACGGGCCAAGGCCTGATTTAACAAGTCCACTTGAGCATTACTTATTAAAATATCATCCATATAATGAACACAGTAAATGGAAGGGTACTCATCCCTAAAGGATGACAAAACCATATTCACAAATTTTTGACATAAAGTAGAACTGTTTTTCATATCCTGAGGAAGAACTTTCCATTCATACCGTTGAAATGGCCTTTTTAATTTTACTGATGGGACACTAAATGCAAATCTTTTGCAGTCTTGGGGATGTAAAGGGATGGTAAAAAAGCAATCTTGTAAATCAATAACAATAACATGTTTATCTTTAGGGATGGCCACAGGTGATGGTAAACCTGGTTGCAAGCATCCCATATCTTGCATAGTGACATTTATTGCTCTTAAGTCCTGTAACAATCTCCATTTTTTTTATTTTTTTATCACAAATATAGGAGTATTCCATGGGCTGGTAGTAGGGCGAATGTGTCCTTTCATCAGTTGTTCTTGAACCAAAGTTGTTACAGCCTGGATTTTATTCTCTGTCAGGGGTCATTGCTCTACCCATACTGGGTCATCATTTTTCCACACAATTGGGTCGGCTGTAACCTCCGCAATGGCCCTCTTTATAAATTTGATCCATATCCCAGGCCTTGTCGTGGCTCTCTCTGAGCAACCTCAATGGGAAATACTCGGCCCTCCAACCTTCTTCCTAAACCTTGATTTGGGTCAAAGCCCATTTGTAACATTTGAGCGGTTACCTTATCATTGGGGCTAAATAGGAGCACTCACATTTGAGAGAGTATGTCTCTTCCCCACAATGGCATAGGAAGAGATGGGACAACATAAGGTTGAAAAGTCCCGGACACCTTTCCATTATTCCAATTTAAAATTTGAGAACTTTTTGTCACATTTTGTGCTGATCCCAATCCGACCAAAGTAGAAGGCGTAGCCTTTGTGGGCCAGGCATTAGGCCAATCACGCCCTGCTATGCAAGTAACATCAGCACCAGTGTCTAACAATCCTTCAATTGCTTTTTTTTGAATTTTTATAACTTTGATCGGTCTATTGTTATAAAATTGTTGGACCCAAAAAGCCATGTCACTGGATTCAAAACTAGAATTACTTTGTGGCTCATTAGATGCAATTTTACCGCCAACTGACACCAGAGGCAGTAAAAGTAATTGAGCAATTTTGGATAGTTTGTATTGGAGGCTCCAGCATAACTTTTATTTCACCAGTAAAATCAGAATCAACAACAACCGGTATTACTTTTATGCCTTGCAGAGACGCAGAACCTCGGCCAAAAACAAGCCCCATTGTACCCGGGGGGGGGCCCATACACCCCAGTTGTCAACATGGTGTAAGATTGATCAGAATTTAATATTGCGGCGGAGGTGGAATGCAAGTCCAAGCCCGCTCCGCCTGTGGCCCTGCGGACGAGATCAGAGATTGTTCGCCGCTCTGGTCGTTTAGGTTCCCAATTATTTGAGGGGCCTGGGTCGGGCCCCTTACCCAGTTTTTTGACTGTGAGATGTTTTTTGAAAAAACAGTCGGATTGGTGCCCGCAGTAAACTTTTCATTTGGTGGCAACAATGTACCATTTTTATGATATTTAGACCGACAGTCCTTCATCCAATGAAATCCTTTATTACAACGCGGGCAGATAGTTTTTGGAAGTATCATTTGAGAAGGAATTTCACTATTATTTGTTGTAACAGGCATGTCAGACTGTTGAGGCAAGGCTGGAGGCGGCATAGAGATTACTTTGTTTGGGCAATTTTTACTATAATGCCCTGGCTGTCCGCAAGAAAAACAATTTCCAAAATTTTTGTTTATTTTCCTTTCCTTCTGTTGATCAAGGGAGGCGAACCATTGGCTGTTGGTCTATCCCTTTAAGGCAGCCGCAATGGCCACACCATGAAGATATGAGGGTGTCACCTCCGAACAGGTTCGAACATATTCATGACTGTCGCCTGTTCGTAAAATGGGTCTTAACAATGCCTGACAAGGTGGTGAAGCATTTTCAAAAGCCAGTTGTTTAGTTATAATGTGAGCCGCCTCAGCATTAGGTATAGTTTTTTGGACAGCATCCATTAACCGTGATAAAAAGTTTTGATAAGATTCCTCAGGCCCTTGTTTAATGTTAGCAAGGCCAGAGGTTTTTACTTCACCAGCCGGCAACCGGCTCCATGCAGCAACTGCAGCTTCACGCACGAGACGAAAGACCGGAGGTGGCATACGAATCTGCACATTTTTTCACACCAATCATCTTGACCCAAAACCATTTCAAGCAGAATTTTATCATCTCTCATTTTCATTTCTCTATCATTATATTTCTTTACCATCCTCCGTGCTTCCTCCTCATAATTTGCCTTCCACAACAAATAATCTCCACCAGACAGACTAGATCTAGCTGTCATCTGCCAATCAAGGGGTGTGAGGAAGCGACTGGCCACTGATTCTACGAGTTGCAAGGAGATGTAGCCCCGTAATCGGCAGTTGTTCTTTTCAATTCCTTTAAAAGCTCAAAGGGAAGGGGTTCCCATTGAGGCTGCTCATGGTCATTGTCTACATTGAGCACAGGAAAACATCGAAAGGTAAAATCACCTTTTTCTTCTGCTTGTCTCACTGCACCAGCAAAACCAGCTATAGACATACGAACCAAATCACCAGACAACATTTGTTGCATTGACCTGGACACAGGCTGGCTAAAGCAATTTATTTGTTTAGGCAATTGTTTTGTTAATGAAGGGCTGTCAGCCGAGGACCCTTTAATGTCCTCCAAGGATAAGGAAGCAGTAGGCTCAGGTAGCCGTAATTCCCTGAGCTTTTTATCTATTTTTTTCCAATTCAGACCCTTGATCTAGCATGTCTTGCAACAGACCCCACAATGAAAAGGCATCAATGGGGACCTTCTCTGGTCCATGGAGAGTATAAAAGGAAGTCATTTCCTCTCCTACTTTGGCCCAAGTTTTTGCATCCAGAGTACCGTCCCTAGGAAACCAAGGACAACCCATTTCAACAAAATTTAGGAAACTAGCCAGTTGTGCATGAGAGTTTTTAAGGCCTCTCTTTGCAAGAGTATACTTAATTATATTAATAAAGAGTCCTCTTTCCTTAGACTCAGTATGGCCCATAGCTTCTCAGCGATAAGACACTCACTCGCCCTATCACGCAATAAGACACTCACTCGCCTTATTACGGTTCTGACTTACTGCTCCCCTCAAACCTGCTTTCTCTACAGGCGGGTATGCGCCCTACCCTATGGAGCAGATCCTAGCCGTCCCCGCACGGGAAAGAAATCTTACCTTTCAAGTCCCTGTTCGGGCACCACTTGGCCGGGACCAGCCTCCAGCAAAACGTCGTGTCAGGGGTTCCTCAAAGGATGAGATGGCGTCGGAGAAAACAAAAGAACTGAAACTAAAGGGCTGACGGGGAGGGAAATGAGGAGACACCAACACTTGGTGAGGTGTTAGTATCTTCTGCCGAGAGACTAGCAGGTCTTTTTTTATTCATTATTAGTAATAATAATAAGGAAATACATTATCATGTGTAAAGCAAAAACAATTAGTATATTATGTTTCCCATAGACTACTGGTCCCTACAGGTCTCAGCTAGACGGCAGCTTTCAAGGTTAACAGATAATAAACCGAACCTAACATTAAAGCTACTTATTTTTTCATTTCGAAAATTATTTAAAACAGTGAATAACCGCCAGTGCATCCCTATCAGCTAAAGCCTAAGCATCAAAGGACTATTTTATTCACATGACCTTCAGCTGGAGACCAGCTGCAGTTCAGCTATCAGAACTTTTTCTACCTAGAAACTCCTTAACTCAAATAGATTCATATTAAAAAATTTCCCAAGAAACTTCAAGAAAAAACAAAATAGAAGGACCTACTATAATTATTGTATTGTAATGATTGTCAGGTATGCTCAATAAGTTGTCTTCCATTGTCAAGTAGGCCAAATCATTTAATAATTAGTTTCTAATTTTCCATGCCGTTTATTTGCAATATACTGATGCATATAATAGTGTGCCTAATGTACTTTTTTAGAAATTTTTTTTTTTTTATTTATGACCAAGAACACAAAGTAAAGGAATGTTAGATCTTCAACCTCACGGTGTGAGGCACAAGGAATCTTCAGCCCACGGTGTGAGGCACAAGAAATCTTCAGCCCCACGGTATGAGGCCCTTTGGCTTAGGCCCCCCAGTGTGAGGCCCTTTGGGCTTCACTGCTTCCCAGTGTCTTATCTGGCTCGGGTATCAAGGCCTCCTGTAGCAGGTAGAGGTTCCCCTACCCCGTGGGGGCTGAGGGTCCCCGAACCCCCTCGCCCGCGACCCCTGGCGGCGGCCCTGTGAACTGCACCTGTGCTCAGGCAGAGTCCGGTGGGCGGGGTCAGGCTCCGGCCGGGGGCGGGGCCTGAGGCTCATCAGCGCTGCCTGGCCAGCTGAGGACTCTTCCCCTTTGAGTGCTGCTGGGTTGCCCGGGCCTTTCCCCGCCGACCTGTCTTCCTGCAGCTTTGGAAGAGGCCTCGGTTGCAGCTAGTCGAGGCGTACAGGGGGTACCCTCCCTGAAGGTGACCCCACCCCTCCGGCTATGGCGTAGTCGGTGCACTGTCAGCCCCTCGGGGTGTGAGTGCGGAGAAGGTTGCAGGTGTCCCCCGAGGGGAAGAGGGCCCCATTGCAAAAACGGGCTTGCAGTACCTGCACCTTGTAGGGGGCCTCGGATACTGTACCCCTGTGGTTGCAGAAGTCCCCATACCCTCTGGCGGCTGAGGGTCATCGAACTCCCCGCTCCTCAGCGCCCCCTAGCGGCGGCTCTGTGAAGTGCACCTTTGCACAGGCAGAGGAGGGTGGGCGGGGTCATGCTCCGGCTGGGGCGGAGCATGGGGCTCAGCAGCGCTGCTGAGCCAGGTGAGGACTCTTCCCCTATGAGTGGTTCTGGGTTGCTAAGGGCTTTCCCCGCCGGCCTGTCTACCTGCAGATTTGGAGAACCGCACTGGCAATGTCTGTCTGTGGCTTACAGTGGTTGCCCTCACTGAAGGTGACACCGCCCCTTCGTCTAGGGTGTCTTGGGGTACACGTCCTGCACCTGGGTTTGTGAGTCTGAGAGGAGGGTGCAGATGTGCCTCGGGAGGAAGATTTAGCGTTCCCCCAAGGGGGAAGTGGGCCCCGATCCCCCATGGGGGAAGACGGTCCGGTTTCCCCGTGGGGTAGAGGTTCCCCTACACCCGTGGGGGCTGAGGTTCCCCGAAAACCCTCGCCCGCGCCCCCTAGCGGCGGCCCTGTGAACTGCACCTGTGCTCAGGCAGAATCCGGTGGGCGGGGTCAGGCTCCGGCCGGGGGCGGGGCCTGAGGCTCATCAGAGCTGCCCTGCCAGCTGAGGACTCTTCCCTTTGAGTGCTGCTGGGTTGCCCAGGCATTTCCCCGCCGAACTGTCTGCCTGCAGCTTTGGAGGTGGCCGCGGTCACAGCCAGTCCGAGGCATACAGGGTTACCCTCCCTGACGGTGATCCCGCCCCTCCATCTATGGCGTCGTCTGCGCACTGTCATCCCCTCGTGGTGTGAGTGCAGAGGAGGTTGCAGGTGTCCCCCGAGGGGAAGAGGGCCCCATTGCCAAAACGGGCTTGTGGTCCCTGAACCTTGTAGGGGGCCTCGGACTCTGTACCCCCGTGGTTGCAGAGTTCTCCCTACCCTCTGGGAGCTGAGGGTCCCCGAACACCCCGCTCTCCAGCCCCGCTAGCGGCGGCACTGTGAAGTGCACCTTTGCACAGGCAGAGGCCGATTGGCGGGATCAGGCTACGACCGGGTGCGGGGCCGGATGCTCATCAGCGCTGCCTGGCCAGGTGAGGACTCTTCCCCTTTGAGTGCTGCTGGGTGGCCAGGGGCTTTCCGCACCGACCTGTCTGCCTGCATTTTTGGAGGAGGCCGCGGTCGCAGACAGTCCGAGGCTTGCCAGGGATGCCCTCCCTGACGGTGACCCCGCCCCTCAGTCTATGGCGTCTTCGGGCTCACGGCCTGCCCCCAGGGGTGTGAGTGCAAGAGGAGGCTGCAGGTGTGCCCGGGGAAGTTTTACCGTTCCCAAGGGGAAGTTGGCCTCCTTCCCCCATGGGGGAAGAGCGTCCCCTTTCCCCATGGCGTAGGGGTCACCCTGCCCCCTTGGGGCTGAGGGTCCCCAACCCACTTAACAGCCCCCCCCCACCACGGCGGCTCTATGAATTGCACCTTTGCACAGGCAGATTCCGGTGGGCGGGGTCAGGCTCCGGCTGGGGGCGGAGTTGGGGGCTCACTAGCTCTGCTGGGCCAGGTGAGGACTCTTCCCTTGTGTGTGGTGCTGGGTTGCTAAGGGCATTCCCCACCGGCCTGTCTGCCTGCAGTTTTGGAGGACAGCGCGGGCGCCGTCTGTCTGTGGATTACAGTGGTTGCTGTCCCTGACGGTGACCCCGCCACTTCGTCTAGAGCGTCTTGGGGCACACGTCCTGCACCTGGGTTTGTGAGTCTGAGAGGAGGGTGCAGTTGTGCCCCGGGAGGAAGATTTACCGTTCCCCCAAGGGGGAATTTGGCCACGATCTCCCATGGGGGAAGAGGGTCCCGTTTCCCCCTGGGGTAGAGGTTCCCCTACCCTCGTGGGGGCTGAGGGTCCCCGATCTCCCTCGCCCGCACCCCCTAGCGGCGGCCCTGTGAACTGCACCTGTGCTCAGGCAGAGTCCGGTGGGCGGGGTAAAGCTTCGGCCGGGGGCGGGACCAGACGCTCATCAGCGCTGCCTGGCCAGCTGAGGACTCTTCCCTTTGAGTGCTGCTTGCTTGCCCGGGTCTTTCCCCGCCGACCTGTCTGCCTGCAGCTTTGGAGGAGGCCGCGGTCACAGCCAGTACGAGGCATACAAGGGGTACCCTCCCTGACGGTGACCCCGCCCCTCCGTCTATGGCGTCGTCAGCGCACTGTCAGACCTTCGGGGTGTGAGTGCGGAGGAGGTTGCAGGTGTCACCCAGGGGAAGAGGGCCCCATTTCCAAAACGGGCTTTACGGTCCCTGCCCCTTGTAGGGGGCCTCTGACTCTGTACTCCCGTGGTTGCAGAGGTCCCCCTACCCTATTGGAGCTGAGGGTCCCCGAGACCCCAAGCTCGCCAGCGCCCCCTAGCGGCGGTCTGTGAAGTTCACCTGTGCACAGGCAGAGGCCGGTGGGCGGGGTCAGGCTCTGGCCGGTTGCGGGGCCTGAGGATCATCAGCGCTGCCTGAACAGGTGAGGACTCTTCCCCTTTGAGTGCTGCTGGGTTGCCAGAGGCTTTCCGCACCGACCTGTCTGCCTGCAGTTTTGGAGGAGGCCGCGGTCACTGACAGTCCGAGGCTTGCAGGGGTTGCCCTCCCTGACGGTGACTCCGCCCCTCCGTCTATGGCGTCTTTGGGCGCACGGCCTGCCCCTGGGGGTGAGAGTGCGAGAGGAGGCTTCAGGTGTGCACCTGGGGAAGGTTTACCGTTCCCCAAGGGGGAAGTTGGCCTCCTTCCCGAATGAGGGAAGAGCGTCCCCTTTCCCCATGGGGTAGGGGTCACCCTGCCCCCATGGGGCTGAGGGTCCCCAACCCACTTACCAGCTCGCTCCCCAACAGGGCGCCTCTATGAATTGCACCTTTGCACAGGCAGATTCCGGTGGGCGGGGTCAGGATCTGGCCGGGGGCGGAGCCTGGGGCTCACTAGCTCTGCTGGGCCAGGTGAGGACTCTTCCCCTATGAGTGGTGCTGGGTTGGTAAAGGCTTTCCCCGCCGGCCTGTCTGCCTGCAGTTTTGGAGGACGCCTCGGGCGCTGTCTGTCTGTGGCTTACAGGGGTTGCCCTCATGGAGGGTGACCCCGCCCCTTCGTCTAGGGCGTCTTTGGGAACACTTCCTGCCCTTGGGTTTGTGAGTCCGAAAGGAGGGTGCAGGTGTGCCCCAGGAGGAGGATTTACCGTTCCCCCAAGGGGAAAGGGGGCCCCGATCCCCCATGGGGGAAGAGGGTCCCGTTTCGCCCTGGGGTAGATGTTCCCCTACAATCGTGGGGGATGAGGGTCCCCGAACCCCCTTCGCCCGAGCCCCCTAGCTGCGGCCCTGTGAACTTCACCTGTGCTCAGTCAGAGTCCGGTGGGCGGCGTCTGGCTCCGGCCGGGGGCGGGGCCTGAGGCTCATCAGCGCTGCCTGGCCAGCGGAAGACTCTTCCCCTTTGAGTGCTGCTGGGTTGCCCGGGACTTTCACCGCCGACTTGTCTGCCTGTAGCTTTGGAGGAGGCTGCGGTCGCAGCCAGTCCGAGGCATATAGGGGGTACCCTCCCTGACGGTGACCCCGCCCCTCCGTCTATGGTGTCGTCGGCGCACTGTCAGCCCCTCAGGGTGTGAGTGCGGAGGAGGTTGCAGGTGTCCGCCGATGGGAAGAGGGCCCCATTGCCAAAACGTGCTTTGCGGTCCCTGCACCTTGTAGGGGGCCTCGGACTCTGTACCCCCGTGTTTGCAGAGGTCCCCCTACCCTCTGGGGGCTGAGGGTCCCCGAACCCCCCCGATCGACAGCCCCCACTAGCGGCGGCACTGTGAAGTGCACCTTTGCACAGGCAGAGGCCGGTGGGCGGGGTCAGGCTAAGGCCGGGGGCGGGGCCTGTGGCTCATCAGCGCTGCCTGGCCACGTGAGGACTCCTCCCCTTTGAGTGCTGCTGGGTTGCCAGGTGCTTTCCGCACCGACCTGTCTGCCTGCAGTTTTGGAGGAGGCCGCGATCGCAGACAGTCCGAGGCTTGCAGGGGTTGCCCTCACTGACGGTGACCCCACCCCTCCGTCTATGGCGTCTTCGGGCGCACGGCCTGCCCCTGGGGGTGTGAGTGCAAGAGGAGTCTGCAGGTGTGCCCCGGGGAAGGTTTACAGTTTCCCAAGGGGGAAGTTGGCCTCCTTCCCCCATGGGGGAGGAGCGTCCCCTTTCCCCATGGGTCTCAGCAGCGCTGCTGAGCCAGGTGAGGACTCTTCCCCTGTGAGTGGTGCTGTGTTGCTAAGGACATTCCCCGCCGGCCTGTCGCCTGCCGTTTTGGAGAACGCCAAGGGCGCCATCTGTCTGTGGGTTACAGGGTATGCCCTTCCTGACGGTGACCCCACCCCTTCGTCTAGGGCGTCGTGGGTTACACGTCCTGCCCCTGGGTTTGTGAGTCCGAGAGGAGGATGCAGGTGTGATCCAGGAGGAAGATTTACCTTTCCCCCAAGGGGGAAGTGGGCCCCGCTACCCCACGGGGGATGAGGGTCCCGTTTCCCCCTGTGGAAGAGGTTCCCCTACCCCTGTGGTGTCTCCTCGGGGTGTGTGTGCGGAGGAGGTTGCTGGAGTCCCCTGAGGGGAAGTGGGCCCCATTGCCAAAACGGGATTTCCTGTCCCTAAACCGTGTAGGGGGCCTCGGACCCTGTACCCCCGTTGATGCAGTCCGAGACTTGCAGGGTTTGCCCTCCCTGACGGTACCCCGCCCCTCCGTCTATGGCGTCTTCAGGCGCAAGGCCTGCCCCTAGGTGTGTGAGTGCGAGAGGAGGCTGGAGGTGTGCCCCGGGGGAAGGTTTACCGTTCCTCATGGGGGACGTTGGCCTCCTTCCCCATGGGGGAATAGTGTCCCCTTTCCCCATGGGCCAGGTGCGGACTCTTCCCCTCTGAGTGGTACTGGCTTGCCCGGGGCTTTCCGCGCCTGCTTGTCTGCCTGCAGTGTTTGAAGAGGCCGCAGTCGCCGCTTGTCCCTGGCTTAGAGGGGGTGCCCTCCCCTGACAGGGACGCTGGCCCTCCGTCTAGGGCGTCTGCGGGCGCACGGCCCCGCCGCTGGGGCTGTGAATGCGAGAGGAGGGTGCAGGAGTGCCCCGGGAGGTAGATTTGGGATTCCCCCCTTGGGAAGAGGGACCCGTTCACCATTGGGGAAGACAATCCCGTACCCCCATGGGTGCAGACGTGGCCCCAGCCCCGTGGGGGCTGAGGGTCCCTGAACCCCCTCACCAGCGACCCTAGCGGCGGCCTTAGGAAGTGCACCTGTGCGCAGTCTGAGTCGGGTGGGCGGAGTCAGGCTCCGGCCAGGGGCGGAGCCTGGGGCTCATCAGCGCTGCTGGCCAGGTGCGGACTCTTCCCCTTTGAGTGGTGCTGGCTTGCCCGGGGCTTTCCGCGCCGGTTTGTTTGCATGCAATTTTGGAAGTGGCCATGGTCGCCGCTTGTCCCTGGCTTACTGGGGACTGCCCTCCCCTGACAGGGATCCCGGCCCTCCGTCTAGGGCGTCTGCGTGCGCACGGCCCCGCCGCTGGGGCTGTGAGTGCGAGAGGAGTGTTCAGGCATGACCCGGGAGGAAGGTTTGAGCTTCCGCCGAAGGGAGGAGAGCCCCGTTCCCCCATGGGGGAGGAAAGTTCCGTACCCCCATGGGTGCAGACGTGGCCCCAGCCCGGTGGGGGCGGAGGGTTCTCGAACCCCCTCACCGCGCCCCCTAGAAGTGGCCCTACAAGTGCACCTGTGCTCAGCCAGAGTCGGGAGGGCGGGATCAGGCTCCGGCCAGGGGAGGAACCTATGTTTCAGCAGTGCTGCTGGGCCAGGTGCGGAATCTTCCCCTTTGAGTGGTGCTGGCTTGCCCGGGGCTTTCCGCGCCGGCCTGTGTGCCTGCAGTTTTGGAAGTGGGAGCGGTCGCCCCTTGTCCATGGCTTAAAGGGGTGCCCTCCCCTGACAGGGACCCCGGCCCTCCGTCTAGGGCGTCTGCGGGCGCACGAGATGTCGCTGGGGCTGTGAGTGCGAGAAGAGGGTGCAGGCGTGCCCCGAGAGGAAGGTTTGGGTTAACGTGATGGGGAAGAGGGCCCCGTTCCCCCATGGTGGAGGAAAGTTCTGTTCCCCCATGGGTGCAGAAGTGGCCCCAGCCCGGTGGGGGCTGAGGGACCCCGAACCCCTTCACCAGCGTCCCCTAGCGGCGGCCCTAGTAAGTGCACCTGTGCGCAACCAGAGTCGGGTGGGCGGGGTCACGGTCCGGCCAGGGGCGGAGCCTGGGGCTCATCAGCGCTGCTGGGCCAGGTGCGGACTCTTCCGCTTTGAGTGGTGCTGGCTTCCCCGGGGCTTTCCGCGCCGGCCTGTGTGCCTGCAGTTTTGGAAGAGGATGCTTTCGCCGCTTGTCACTGGCTTACAGGGTTTGCCCTCCCCTGACTGGGACCGCGGCCCTATGTCTAGTTCGCCTGCTTGCAGACGGCCCTGCCGCTGTGGCTGTGAGTACGAGAGGATGGTTCACGCGTGCCCCGGAGGAAGGTTTGGAATTCCGCGAAGGGGAAAAGGGCCCCGTTCCCCCATGGGGGAGGAATGTTCCGTACACTCATGGGTGCAGACGTGGCCTCAGCCCGGTGGGGTCGGAGGGTCCCCGAACCCCCTCACCAGCGCGCCCTAGCGGCGGCCCTAGGAAGTGCACCAGTGCGCAGCCAGAGTCGGGTGGGCGGGGTCAGGCTCCGGAAAATGCTGGAGCCTGGGGCTCATCAGCGCTGCTGGGCCAGGTGCGGACTCTTTCCCTTTGAGTGGTGCTGGTGCCCGGGGCATTTCGCGCCAGCCTGTGTGCCTGCAGTTTTGGAAGAGGCCGCGGTCGCCTCTTGTCCCGGGCTTACAGGGGGTGCCCTCCCCTGACAGGGACCGCGGCCCTCCGTCTAGGGCGTCTGCGTGCGCACGGCCCCGCCGCTGGGGCTGTGAATGCGAGAGGTGTGTGCAGGCGTGCCCAGGGAGGAAGATTTGTGCTTCCCCCGAGGGGTAGAGAGCCCCGTTCCCCCATGGGGGAGGAAAGTTCCGTACCCCCATGGGTGCAGACGTGGCCCCAGCCCGGTGGGGGTGAGGGTCCCCGAACCCCCTCACCAGCGCCCCTAGCCGCGGCCCTAGGAAGTGCACCTGTGCGCAGCCAGAGTCGGGTGGGCGGGGTCACGCTCCGGCCAGGGGCGGAGCCTGGGGCTCATCAGCGCTGCTGGGCCAGGTGCGGACTCTTCCCCTTTGAGTGGTGCTGGCTTGCCTGGGGCTTTCCGCGCCGGCCTGTGTGCCTGCAGTTTTGGAAGAGGCCGCGGTCGCCGCTTGTCCCTGGCTTACAGGGGTTGCCCTCCCCTGACAGGGACCGCGGCCCTCCTTCAAGGGCGTGTGCGGGCGCACGGCCCTGCCGCTGGGGCTGTGAGTGCGAGAGGAGGGTGCAGGCGTTTTCCGGGAGGATGGTTTGGGTTTCCGCGAAGGGGAAGAGAGCCCCGTTCCCCCATGGGGGAAGACAATCCCGTACCCCCATGGGTGCAGAGGTGGCCCCAGCCTCGTGGGGGCTGAGGGTCCCCGAACCCTGCACTTACAAATATATTAATATCTAAGGAAGGAGGTTTAGAGAGGTTAATTACTTTTTCCAAGGTTACCTATATATGACATTCACTCAAAAGAAACAATGACTAATTATTGAGAAACTACACTGTACTTTTGTAGAATTGAGAGTGTTCTACTGATCAAGATATAGAGAGACTGTTGTGATAAAACTGACTTTTCAATGGCAGGGAATAAAAGCAATATAAATAAGTTTTAAAATATCCAACAGAGAAATAAAAAATGGTGATAGGATCTGTACAAACGATCGAAACAAACCAATTGAATTTTCAATAACATGTAGGATAACATCAAAATATGAAACCCTTCAGGATATTTTTTATAAAATGTATGCATCTGTAAAGCTATGAAAACATTATTCTTTAATGGAAATTATTAGACTTAAATAAATGACAATATGAACTCTATTTACAGACCAGGATGCATCCAGCAAAGTTTGGGAGAAATCACAATTGCACAGGGGAGCACGGACAGGCAGAAATGACTGAATCACCCTGCAGTAAGAAAAAGGAGGTCAGTGTTTCATGTGGACAAAGGAGAAGGAATTGTGAGATAAGGTCACAGATATTCACAGAAACTCGTCACTCAGATCTTCCTAATTCAGGGTGATGGCCTGAACTTCATGCTAATTGTGAAAATGGAGAGAAATGTTGGAGAGTGGAGTGAATTGTATAATTTGTGTTTGAGAAAAATCTCTTTGCATTGGGGAAACTAGATGGTAGGAAAACAAGAATGCAACAGGGAAAACAACCGAGAAACTTGCAGTAGACAATGAGAGAGGTGTGGGTCAGAGTGGTACGTTGCTTAGGATGTTAGCTAATAGGGCTGATTTGGATGGATATAGAAAGTGAGGGAAAGACAGAAGTTAAAGATGCTGCCAAACGTTCTATCCTGAGCAACTTGGTAGATGTAATTGCTATTTGCTTTTTTAATAAAATTATTTATTTATTTATTTATACAAGCCCTGGGTACAGTCAGAAGTGCGGGAGGGCAAGAGAATTCACCAGAGCCGGAGCAGAGAACAGAATAGGCAGAATGACGAGATACACTGCTGAGGGGAACAGCGGGCACAACAGGAGAGTTCTGTGGTGCCATGTGAGACCCTCGCTGGTGGTCAGGGATCGAACCTGCGCTGCAGAGGCTGCGGGCAGCTTCTCAGCCTTGTACTCAACTGCTGCGCCACGAGGGGAAGCCCATGCTTTTTGGTTTTTTTTAAGTTTTATTTTTATTTGCTGAATTCAGAGAACAAAGTGTAGAGGTTTGGGTACATAGAAAATTGGTGTAGTTGAAGAAGTGAGATTCCATCTTCTTTTATAAGAAATCATATCATACCACTCTAATATCTAACAATGATTTATTGATATATAATGTTGTGGGAAAGAATCAAGGTGGAGACCCTGTTGCAGGCGTGAAAGAATTCACCAGAGACAGATGAGAACAGACCAGGTGAATTTATTGAAATACACTGCTAAAAGAAGCAGAGAGTGAAACAGGAGGGGTGTACTGCTCAGAGTTTGAGTCCCAAGTCTCTCTTTATACTCTAGACACCATTGACTGGTTAGAGTGACTAGTCTTGGGTGTGTCCTGACTGATGATCTGAATCAGCATAGAGGATCATCAGTTCTGGGCCTCACCAGCTTAAGGTCCATGTTTCCATGGCAGTTCCATCCATACTCCCTTTATCATTCCAGCCTACCAAACTTGCCTGCTGGCCAAGGAGTGGGGGCTTGGTTTTCAAATTTTTAACGATACCTTGACAGACCAGAGGTGCAGGGATGAAAAATTTCACCAGAGGCTGACTGGAGAACAGAAAAGGCACATTTGTTCAAATACACTGCTAAGAGAAGCAGCTGGGGAGACAGGAAAGATCTGCAAGTGAAGACAGATTTGGGGCTCCCTTTATAACTGGTTTTGTCAGTTTTGCTTTGGGGAGTGAGTTTTGGGCTGGTTAGTGCAGGGGTGTTTAATCCTGGGGGGTTGATCTTTGACCCAGAATGTGTCCTGGCCTTTCTTCCACATTCATGGTCAAAGGGATCCATCTTAAGGTTTGGGAACCAGAGCAGCCTTATCAATTCTCTCTGAGTTCAAGCCTCCCAAACATTCCTGCTGGGCAATGGGTGGGGTTTAATTTTAACATTATTTAATGCTACCCCACCAGATACCATTTGGTTTCTGTTTTCCTGCCACAGTGGATACTTTCCTATGTGATTTACATTCCCTCTTCCTGGTCTTCACCTGTCTGCATCTGTGAAATTCAGAAGTCTCTACTGACAGAAACAATTCAAAGCATGCACTTTATGACTTAACACTCTTACATCAATAAGTGTCAAGTAAATTACCAAAAAGGGAACCCCAATTCCCCAAAGGCTAAACACGGAAGCAATTCTACATTTTCTACATTTTCTGACAATTAAGTTGAAAGTTATGGTACAATCAAATGAGCAAAAGGGGGTTGAATCGGGTTGCTTTATTTTTTTTATTGCTCATTCCCTGTCAAAACCATGTTTAAATACCAAATATTAAAACATGTGCCCATCAAATAAGCAAAAATAATATAAATTCTGGAAAAAGGAAAGAAAATACTGTGATTTCCAGAGAAAGGATCATGTTGTCACTCCTGCAGTATACATCTGGCCCAACACGGGTGTCAGGGTATCATTTCATAATTTTAAAAACTAAGCTCTCACTCTTACCCCATAGTCATGTTTGAGAGACTTGAGCAGAGAAGGGCATCAATTAGGCTGCCACGGGAACTGGGCCACTAGTCTGACCACCATGGCAGATAAACCAGCCCAACTCCAGGAATGCAGAGGCAGGGCCTGCACATGTGTCTGTGTCAAAGGTCTGCACCCAAGAGCAGACATCCCAGCTGATAACCCGTGCAAACTGGCTCCCCAAGTAAGAAACACTATGTAACCCTTGTGTAAAAGTCTCAAATCCTTCACACACAGCTGTATAGCTCCCTCTTGTCCCCTGTTCCCTTGCAGGCTATTTCAATAAATCCTCCTTTTCTGTTCTCTACTCCATCTCTGCTGCACTCTTACACCCCCATACCTCACACATCCCTCAGCTATGGTTCCACCACAAAGAGTGCTTAATAATGTTTGTTCAACTTAACGAACTATCCAATCATCGCTTATATCACTGACCCCTGAATTATTATTATTGAATAATAATTCAACCCCTGAATTATTATTATTTCTGATATAAATGTTATCAACAGCATTAACAAGCTAATATTGGTTGGACGATTAAAGATAAATTCATTGATTTTCAAACTCTAAAAAGTTGCCTTATTTTCTGTAGATTCAGAGACCTGATAAGGGAAGGACACAGGCTCAGATCTCTTTCTTCACCCTCCCTATGCCAGAGAAGCTGCGCTTGAAAGTTTACAAATCATGACTGGAGAACAAGGATAGACAGATTTGTCTCTCGTCAAGGAATAAATATTTCAAACTTTATTCACCATATATTGTAGTTTATTTTTTGTTTGTTTTTAAATTTTTTTTATGGAGGCATGTCTTTATTTATTTATTTGTTTGTTTGTTTATACATCACTGGGTACAGTCAAAAGCGCGGGAGGGTGAGAGAATTCACCAGAGCCAGAGTGGGGAGCAGCAGAGCCAGAGTGGGGAGCAGAACAGGCAGAAGGACCGAAGTACACTGCTGAGGGGAGCAGCGGGCAGCAGGAGAGGTCTGCATGCCATGTGGGACACTCCTCGGGTGGCCGGGGAGCAGCCAGGCATTGAACCTGTGCTGCAGAGGCCGCGGGCAGCTTCACAACCCAGCGCTCAACCGCTGAGCCACCGGGGAGGCCCTATTGTAGTTTCTTTTGCAACTACTAAAATCTGCACTACAGCAAGGAGATAGCCAAAGGCAATTAAATGAAGGTGGCTGGTTTTTCATTGTATTTACAAGGTTGAATTTAGCCTGAGGGTGTCATTTCCTTGTTCTAAGGAAATAATTTCCCTTTTCTCCACAATTCTACATCTTTGGGTTTGCTCCATGAATTTTGAAGTGGCTGGAATTTAGGATGACTTAGAAATTTTGCATCAAAATGTGGGTCTTTGAGCAACCCTCATCCATCTTGTAGACTCTGACTCCCATGTATTAGAGCAAAAACTGTAAAGAACACACAGCAGGGCCTCCCCGGTGGCGCAGCGGTTGAGCACTGGGTTGCGAAGCTGCCCGCGGCCTCTGCGGCGCCAGTTCGATCTCCGGCAGCTCCCCGGCCACCAGAGGAGGGTCCCACATGGCGCACAGACCTCTCCTGCCGCCCACTGCTCCCCTCAGCAGTGTACTTCGGTCCTTCTGCCTGCTCTGCTCCGGCTTTGGCTCTGGTGAATTCTCTCACCCTACCACGCTTCTGACTGTACCCAGTGCATGTATAAACAAACAAATAAATAAAAATAAAAATATATGCCTCTTTAAAAAAAAAAAAAAGAACACACAGCAATCAGAATAAATGTCCTCTGAAATTAAGACCTTTAAATGTCCCTTCATATGCCATCAGTTGATTCCATTGTTTTTAAAAATTAACTGCTGAGAGAGAAAAAATTTAAAAAAGGAAAAGTATAAGGATTGCCTATAAGAGAGCAAGTCAAAATATCTCAGAATAGCTTTCACTTTTTTACATATATATAAAAATGGAGTTTCGGAATTATCACCAATTTCATGAGCTCTAATAAACATCTTTGTGTTTCACTTCATTTTCTTTTAATTTTTGCTGAAGTTCCACTGGTTTCTACCATTATACAGTGATAGGTTTTGGTGTACATTAAAAATTAACATTTGAATAAAAAGTTTCTATTCTTCACCATACAAGAACTCCTTTACCCAAATTCCTCAGCCCCTTTTCCTATTTCCCCTGGCAGCAGATATTTGGTTCTTACAGACAAAGATGTTGTTTTTGGTTTGTTTTGTTTGTTCATTTGTTTTGTTTCTTTATCATCTATATAGGTGTGAAATTGTAACAGGGTGGTCCCCAGGAAAGGGGGTGGTTCCAGGTTTCCACCCACCCAAGGGAGGGTGGAGCTGAGCAGGGAGAGATGAAGCTGCAGAGGAAATTGAAGAAGGAAGAAAGCAGGATGGAGGCAGAAGGAGACCCGGAGGAGGCACGTGGAGCAGAGAGAGGCATGATGAAACCATGCCTGCCTTTTGGTCGTGGACTGGGTGACGCAGATGTGGGCGAGAGACCCGTGGGGAGTTGGCAATGGCAGTTTTTGTCTTGCTTTTGATAATTTACTCTTTTCCTTCCAGAATTGTCTGGTGGTTTCTGATCCTTTTCTATGGGTCACCACTGGAAGATGCCTTAGACCTGTGGCAGGCTTTGGGGCCTTATTATGGGCCAATCCCTTTTGGATGGACTTTTACCCACGAGGGGACTGGTAACTTTGTGTACTTTATTTAGAAACTATAGAGACATGAATTGTATTGGGATTATAACCAAAATGAAAATGCATACATTGTGCAAAGATGAAAAATGATGTAAGAATTATATAAAATAAAATATTAAAAAAAGAAACTGTAGTCTTTGCCTTTCCTGTATTGTTTCCTAATTGTATTGAAGTTCCTTCCCAGTAAAGTCTCATATGTTTTGTGTTGATGCAGCGGATGGCAGAACCTATTTAGAGCAGGTAGGTTTGTGGTGTCTGGGCTGCCCCTCTCCCTGCCCTGTAACAAAATCATATGGTGCTTTTAGTATCCCTCTGACTTATTTTAGATAGCAAAATATATATACTCTAGGTCAATCCATGTTGTTGCAAAGGGCAGGATTTCATCTTCTTATAGCTGAGTAGTCTCCCACTGTGTGTGTGTGTGTGTGTGTGTTGTGTATATATATATATATATATATATATATATTTTAAAAAAAAATGTGAGATATATATATATATATATATATATATCTCACATTTTTTTTTAATTTTATCATCTACTAGTGGGCTCTAAGTTTGTTCCTCTGTCTTGAGTGTTGTGATAATGTTATGATGAACATGGTGTTCCATATATCTCTTTGAATTTAAATTTGTATATTTTTGTGGTAAAGCTTGACAACTAAAGAGAAGTCAGCTAGCTGGGTCATGTGATATTTATTTTCTTAAATTTCTTGAGGTATTGCCACACTATTTCCATGATTGCAACAATTTAAATCCGTAACAACAATCTACAAAGATTTTGTCTCTCCACAACTTTACCATCACTTGTTTCTTGTCTATTTTGATAATAACCCTCTTAACAGATAGGAGATGATCGCTCATTTTGCTTCTGATTTGCTTTCTTAATAGGAGAGGAGGAACACGTGTTCATGGGCCTGCAGCCATCTCTGTCCTGTGGACAAGTCGCTCTTCAACATCTCTGTCCACTTTTTAATGGGGATATTTGTTCTTTTGTTGACGAGTTTAATGAGTTCTTTATAAAATTTCTATATTAAGCCCTTGTCTGACATATGTATTTTCTCCAAATCATTAGTTTTTTTTTAATGGTGGTTTCTTTCACTCTATAGAAACTTTTTAGTTTAATATTGTCCCATTTGTTTATATTTGCTTTTGTTTCCTTTGACAATGACAAAAGTCATCTCCAAGGCTGATTAAGGAACTCTGTCATTTTGTGATTTGAGAACTTCTATCCATGTCTTTACTCCACTGTTGGTGGAAATGTAGACTGTTTCCTTTCCTAGAAAATTAGGATAGATATTTCTGAAAATACTAACAATAGTTCTACCTTATGATCCAGCAATCCCATTCTTAGATATCTCTCTGAAGTATACAAAAACACTAATATGAAGGGATATGTGCACTCCTATGTTCACTGTAATGGTATTTTCAATACCAAAGTGATGGAAGCAACCTAAGGGTCCAACAACAGATGAGTTGGTTATGAAGATATGGCACACAACACACGAATACTACTCAGCTACTAAAAAACCCCTCCGGATTAAATCTTGCTATTTGCAATAATATCGATGGTACCAGAAGAGACTATGACTCACAGAATTAGTTAGAAGAAAGATAATACCAGGGAGAGTAAATGGTTTGCCCACAGATCCAAAACTATAGCCTAACTTGAAAATAAACGAAAATAAACGAAAATCTCTTACTTAGACCAATTTTCCATCAACTACTTAAAAATTTATGGGCACAGAATGACCTACATCTATTTCAAACATAGTGTTTTTCTTTAGACTGTTATTTCATTGCAATCTGATTCCGTATGAAAACTTATAACATAAAAAGTTAATGAAGGGCTCTTTATTAAAAGAAATGGATAAAAGGGATCTGAAAAGCATTATCCTTCAGGACTACAATGTGAAACCCTGCCATTTGTTATTTTCCATTTTGTTATGATAAGAATGAAAGGTTAAATATTTTCATATTAGTTTTTACTTTGACATTTACCAAAAAGACTCTTTTCATTTTCAGAGTCACTTAAAAACCAGAAAAACTGTTCATATCAACCATGTAGTATATAGTCCTTACACATGCTTACCAATTAATTTAAATCTAAAAGTTGCCTGTGACATGATTCTTTGATCAGTAAAGACACATTAATTTTATATTAAATTCTATATGGCCAATACTGCAGTGAGAAATTATTGGGAAAGGGGCCTCGCTGGTGGCTTAGGGAGTAAGTCTCAGCTCTGTCACTGCTGTGGCCTGAGTTCAATTCCCCACGAGGGAGCTAAGACACATAGGGTGCAGCAGCCTTCTCCTGTCATGCCTGCTGCTCCCTTGAGCAATATTTTTCAGTACATCTGCCTGTTCTGCTCCCCACTCTCTCTGGTGAATCCTCTCAACCACTGCACCTCTGGGCTACACCCCAGTTATTCTATGCTTAAAAAAAGGTGGCAGTCTTTGTTTGGAAAGTCTGCAAAGCAGATCAAGGAGAAAAGACTTTAATGAGAAACTATTTGAGAATAGTAGAGAGCAATATGATGAAGGGATAAACATGGTCACTCAAACTAAAGCATAAACTAACTGAATTATAAACATTTTGAGAATAAATCAATCAGCTAATTCTGTTACATTACATTCATTTATCAACTCTTAATCGACTTGCTTCAGTGTATTTCTGATACATTGTCTAGTCCACAAATCACTATACAACAGAATACAACTTAAATATATGAAGGAAAACTCCATTATGGAAGTTTGTAGATGGCTCACAGCTATTCCATGCAAACACAGTTTGGGGAACCTCCCCTCAGGAAACCACAGGAAACAGGTCTTGGGCCCAAAGTCTCTACACGGGTGGTGCCACAATATGCCTCCCGTGGGGCAGAGAAGTGTGCAGGCATGAGCCACAAATCCATGGTCCTCCTTGGAACCCGGGTCCAGGTTAGTTATTTAGGCTTGTGAAATAGGACTTGGGCCCTATTCCAAAATATGCTAGGGATCAAAACCATGGCAATACAACCCTGCATTTCCATTACATTGTGAGTGCTCCTGCATCAGGAAATAATCTCCTCTTTTCACCACCATAGAGGACACTTGATTTTCCTAGGGCTACAGGAATTAAGGAGTAATGTTTTACTATCTCGTCTATTTCTTTCGCTACCACTATTCCCTATTGGAATGGCATTAAAATTAGCCAAATCAGACTGGAAAGGAAAGGAAAACAATGAAATAACTGCAGGGGACATAATTTGAGGAACATTTTCCAGGACATAATTTGAGGAAATTCAAGGACTTTCTATATTATTGATGCAGATGTTGGCTACATAGATCAACTGAGGAGCAAACATTTTCTTACCCATGACTTAGATGTGGTATAAACGGAATTAGAAATTTCCTCCACATCTGAGGTTTGGAAAGCTGATAGTATATCAGAGACTATAATTCAACTAAGAGGCCCACATAGTAAGACCTCCATAACGGATCATGGTTTTTAGCAGTTATGTAAGCAAAATACCCAAAAGCAATAATTAATATACATATGTGTGTGTTACACTAGTTTATAACACTGCATAAATTTTTGGAGTACAGCTTCACACCTATTAAAATGTGTAATTCCACACCACACACACCAACAGAGTTCTAATGAGCCTCCACTAACAGGCTTCCCCTAACACACGCCCCCTCTCCAGGATCAGGTCCTCCTGCCAATTTGTGTCTGCACAAGCATCGACTTCTCTTCTTCCGCGCGCGCGCATGTGTGTGTGTGTGTGTGTGTGTGTGTGTGTGAAAGGAGGACTGAAAGGAGGACTCCCCACTGAAAGGAGGACTCTGGTGAAGTTTTTCTTAGAGGTGACCCAAGAACCCCCATCTGTGACCCCAACACCTCTCCCAAGGAAACAAGGAAAGTCTGAGAAACTGTCATCCAGGCAAACTGGATGGGATTATTGGGCATAAAGTGGCATTAGCAAAAACAAATTAAAGTATGGCGTTTAGTTATGTCAACATTGCTGTATTAGTGGTAAAAAAAAAATCTGTACTCATGTAGGATGTTAACAAAATGGAAATGGTGTGGGATAAACAAGACCTGTACTGCCTTTGCAACTTTTTTGTAATTCGAACAGTATTCTTTAAATGTTATTTTTAAAAATACTCTCAATATTTAATAGGTTATAGATGGAAAGTTTTTTTTCTTTTCCAGTTTCCCAGGTATCACCGTCCAGGGAGTGGAGAGAAGGTTTCTGGGAGAAAAGCTGGAAACCTCACACACAGGGCAGGCTCCGGAGTCTCCTCTCCTCTGAGCCCTGCTGCTCAGACTCCTCACAGAGCATCTCACCCCAGGACGCCGCCCTCCAGGACCCCCAACTCTGCCCACCTCAGCCCCCGCCATGTCCTGGCGGCTCCACCAGAATCCGGAGCAGGCGGCAGCGCCCCCGTGTGGCCACAGAGCTGAGCACAGGAGCCCAGAGCAGCCCTTTCTCCTGCTCAACCAGGCCCTCCCCAGGCTCCCTGGGCCCCCAGCGGCAGGACAGGGATCAGCACACAAGGGGGCGCCCAAGTCCAGTGTCAGGTCAGAGTCCTCCAATTTTCTTAGTGCTATGGACAAAGGACAAAAGCAGGTTTCCAGGTCCTAATAGCTGATTCCCAGATTATGGGCTGATCCCCAAATATAGAGGTTCCTTCGGTCTCAGGTGGATCCTTGGACTCCAGAGTCTCTGTACTTTGTTTCTGCTTCTGCTTCCAGGGGTGAAAGAGCCTCCTCTTGGGAATTAACATTCAATTCTACCCAGGAGCCCAGGTCCTCGCCCAAGAAAAGGAAAAGGTTCCAGGATAACGCCAAGACCCGTGGGCCGACCACTCATCCACGTCTTAGAGCAGGGGGGAGCAGGAGTGATCAGAGCCGGGGAGAGACCCGGGGAGCTGGTGGTGGTATGTGGTGGATCATTGGTGGAAGGGCCGCACCTAAGAGGAACAATAACTATAGAAAGATGACCCACACTGTCAGAAAATAAATAAATAAATATACATCTTTTAAAAATTCTCCATCTCTGAATCAGGGGAGGTTGAGGAGAGCCCCCAGGGCATGGCTAGGAAGGTGGGGAGGCTCCTGGAAATGGAGCAGAGGATGAAAATGGGGACTAGAGGATGGGGCCCAAAAGGAGTGGTGGGGGCACCAGGAAGGGTGGGGCCAGGAAGGGGCAGCATCAGGGACACTGTAGGGGAGGTCTGTGTGGGTGACGCGGCTCTGGCTGGGGCTAGGAGAGACTCTGTCTCCCCTGGTGGGACTGCAGAGGGGCTGGTGCTGTAACTGACCAGGGAATCACTTACGTTCTGGGCCTTTCCTGTCCATACAGGGCTGGTGTGACTCAAACACGCACACTCAGGCTGATGAAGGAGAGAGAGGAGGAGAGGACAGATGGTTAGGAGGAGGCCCCATTTCCTGAGCCACAACATCCTCCTCAACTCCCCATGCTGGGGTGGCAGGGAGATTCCTGGAATCAAGAGGAGGTGATTCAGGGAATCAAGAGGAGAAAGGCCTGCGCTGCTCTGGAGGGTCAGCCCTGGGGGCTGATTCTGGGTCTCCAGGGCCCCACTCCCTACAGGCAGGTCTGAGTCAGCCCTGCTGCTCACAGTTCCAGGCTGCTGAGAGCCCCTCTGTGCCATGACCCTGCAGGACCGCTCTGGGGATAGTATAAAGAAACAAAACAGCAAAATTAAATGGGAATCTAAAAACGGTAGAACTGATTTTTAAAAATCACATATTTTGAATGACACTTCAGGGGATGTGGATTGCTTGTCTGACAGCTCATTGCAATCAGGGCTTTGACCGTCACGTGAACTACTCTGGCCTCCACTGTTTCTTTTTTTTTTAAATAGAGGCATGTTTATTTATTTATTTGATTGTTTGTTTTGCTTGTTTATACATGCACTGGGTACAGTCAGAGAACATCTGTGCAGTCAAATTGTCTGTGCTCAGCTCCTCGTGGGCTACAACAGTTTTCCCATAAGCCCTCGATGAAGATACAGTGGAGAACAGACACAGGGCAACTTGTAGACCCATTTTTTAATGTTTTAAAAGCAAATTTATTGAGATATAACTTTTGGCCATTGAGTCATTTGTTGAAGGCTCACCTGTCATGTCCTTTTGGTAAGTGCAGAGTAGGACAATCATCCCATACTCTACCTTGAGAACATCTCCATCACCACAACAACCTTGTTTCCTGAGTCTGGGCCCATGGGGCACCACCCCCTCCCCAGCCCTGGGCAGCCAGAGCCCACTCTCTGCCTCTGGGGATGGGCCAGGGAACTTCTCTCTAAACACATCCCAGGCAACTCCGCTGACACAGACCTGCAGTGGACATTTGGGGTACCCTAACCCAATGCATGCTGGTGCCCAGGAACATACTCCACAGGGCGTTAAGGTCACAGAGAACCCCATGACCCCACCCTGGAGGCCCTGCAGCCTGTGGTGTGTGAGGAGAGAAGGGCTGCAGTAGCTGCCTCAGAGGGGGCCGAGGGCAGAACCAGGGAGGTTCCTTCCTCAGCAGGAAGGGGACATGGGAGCTGGGTCTTGAAAGCCAGATGTGGGCACAGGAATAGAAGTGGCTCAGGGAGCTGATGAAAGGCCGACTACTTGACCTCAGCAGTTACTTTCTCCATGTGACCTTGGAGATCCCTCCCCAGCACTCTGTGAACTGGGAAGTGATACTGACCTGACACCCCTCCCCCACACCCTCTCAGAAACAAGGACATGGAGACTTAGGGGTTATGGCAGTGCCCAGGTCAGAACCCCAGCCACCTGGCTAATGTCTGGGCCTCTGGACCAACACCATCCTCCAAACTGACCAGGGGACCAAGGAGGCGGTGACCCTGGAGCCCGCACCACCTGGTCCAGACACCACACATTTCTTGGTTGGATTTGACTGAAGACAAAAGCACTGTAGTAAGTCATCATGTCATCACCCTTTATGGAAATTAATTGAACTCACCAAAGAATAAGACACAGAGTGACTGGTTGTACCAAAAACATAACCCAACTTTATGTGGCTCCAGGAGACAGGATCAAAACAGCCCCACTGCGGGAGACATGTATAGGCCAGGATGCTTCAGGAGCTGCCCAGTGTCGACAGTTCACACCCCACTGCTGGAGAAGCCAAGACAGGGGGAGGATCCTGCAGGCGTGATTGTATTTTTTTATATATATTCTTCTTTTTTTATTTTTTAACTTCAGTTTTCACTTGTAAACGCTGTTTGTTTTCCCCCACCCACTCAGGTGTAGTCCCCATAGAGTTTCCTTCTCCAAGGCACCCGTGCACCATCACCTCAGTCCCCTATCTTCTCCCTCCATCCCTCTGGTCCTCTGCACACTGGGGATCAGAGGGAAACTGAGACAGACACAAAGGAATGGGGCAGGGACAGAGAAGCAGAGAAGGACAGGGACACACACAGAGAGTGAGATGAGGACAGACCAAGAGGGGGAGAGAGAACATCAGAGGGACATACAGAAAGAGAAAGGGAGAGTCAGCCAGTGAGGACAGGGAAGGAGACAGAAGAGGCCTCGCTGGCATCAGTCACTGTTGAGTGGACACCCCATGCCTTGGGTGGCCTCATCCCAATCAGAACACAGCCCCAAGTCCATACAACCTCCAGGCAGTTGGGCAGGTGTGTGAGAAGACAGGGCTTGGGGGTCCCTGAGATGTTTGTCGCCAGCACGTGTACACTGTTTGTGGCCTTGGCACCTTGACTGTGCCGACAAGCCCCTGTAGGGCACAGCCAGAGAGGAGCAGGGCTGAGTTTGGGTGGATTCCACCTCAAGGGAGAACAGGCACACCGGGTGGGAGAAGTCTCAGCCCCCAGCAGGGCTGGCCAGGCCTGGGTGAGCCATGTGCAGGTGCCCTCCCCCGGGTGGGGCCCTCCAAGTGCTGTGAGCCTGACACCAGCCTCCCTTCCAAGGGCAGCAGAGAGGAGTGGCCCACTCCCCAGGACCACCCCAGGGAGAGGCTCTACACTCTGGAGCTCCTCTGGGCCCATTGGAGACGGGAGCCTGAAGTTGCTGGTGCTGCAGGGCCTGCTCCCTGGCAGGGAGGACAAGTCAGGTTAGCAGCCAGAGACCTGGGTCTCCAGCTTGGCCCTGGCTTCATGGCACCATCCAAGGTCTCTGGGAGGCTGTGCTGCTCTCAGTGCTGTGAGATGAGCCTGGCATGGAGGGCGAAAAGGAAGTGGCCCAGGCAGCCATGGGGGGAGTAGGGCATCTGTGTGAGCAGGAAGTCCAGGGAAGGGGACCCAGGAAGTGACATCACCTCTGAGAGATGACAGGGCACACATCACCTTGGAACCCTGGTCCCCAGGCAGTTGGTTCTGAACCAAACCTGACCCAGCTCACTTGCCTGGTGGACCTGGACCCGGCCCCAAGTTTTCTTACTGTTTGCCCAGGTCTCCCCACAGTGGACCCAAAAAAGGTCCCCGAAACTCTTGTCTCCCTCTGCTGCAAGGCATGAGGAACCTATTTGTATGTCTCAGGCCAACACCAGCACTGCTCCTGAGGTAACTAGGGGGGCCCTGGGGACAGGTCAGGCCAAGCCAGGGCTCTGATGCCCCCCACCCCTCCCTTTCCCCCTGTGAGTGTGGGTGTGCGAGCTGTGAGGGTGAGTGTGTGCGTGCTCAAGGAAGGAGGGTCTGGCGCACCCAGGAGGCGGGTCATGTCTCCACCACAACCAGCCTGGCTTATGGTTGGACCCAGAGAGTCATGGCTGCTCCCTCTTGCCCCAGCTGGTTGCTACCCAGCAGGTATGTCTGTTTGCTCCCAGAAGGTGCTCTATGTTCAGGAAGATGAAGAGGCCCAAAGAGTGCATTTCCCCGACTGTCCTCCCACAGCCCAGTGTGGGAACTGTCACTTCCAGGTTGAAGTGCACCCACAACTTTGAGATTGGGGCACATGTCCAAAGGAACTGGCTGGAGTACAAAAAACCCTTGGAGTTGCTGTCCAAGTGTGAGTGGCCCAGGCTGGTGCATGGGCCCGACTGGATGGGTAGGGTCAGGTGCCCCTTGGAGGAGACCACACGGGCTAGATTTGGGCCACGAGCAGTATGACATGGCATCTGTAGCTGACAAATTTGGGGAACAGAATCCCAAGGGCCCCCTATTTTAGGTCGGTCTCTGCTCAGGGCTCTAGCATGTGGTCTGTTTGAAAAGGCAAATGACAATCTGGCATGTGGCTGATGGCCTGTCCTCTTGCATATCAAGTGCCTTCTCAAGGAGTGCAGCTGGGCTCCCCTGCAGCCCATGGGAAAGGCCACAAGCCCAGAGAATTTGCTGATTGGAGAGAAACAGACACCAGGTGTGTCTCTGCTTGTGCTACAGGATCCCTGCAGGGGCTGTTTCCCCAGGCAGGGCTGCTGTTGCCTTCGCACCCTCACTTGAACCTGCAGGATGTTGGCCAGAGTTGGCTTCCTCCCACGGGTGTGGTTTGAGCTTAGGACGCTCTTGCATAGGCTGCATTCTCCGGGACAGGGCCTGGCTGTTCCAGCGGGGGTGGTGTGAGCTCAGCACTTTCCCCATGGGGTGCAGCGTCCTAGACATTGTCTGGTTCCTCCTGCGGCACTCCTCTTATCTCAGAATCCTCAAAGAAGTCTTCGGGATCCTGCTCCAGTCTTAGCTTCCCCAGAAGGGGCAGGTGTGAATTGCCCACACTGGGCAGCTCCTGAAGCATCCTAACCTATACCTGTCTCCCACAGTGGGGCTGGCCTAAACACAACACTGCCAGGATGCCCTGCTGGGGTCTGGCAAGGGCCTGGCTCCCTGCAAACAGGTGGTGTGTGCTTATGCACAGCAGGTTGTCCCACAGGTTGCAGGTCCTGGCCTGGTTTCCCTAGCAGGGCTCAGCAGCCTGGGGACATCCTGCTGGAATCTGGGGAGTTTCCAGCTGACTCTGCAGGGGATTAGTGAGCTCAGAGTACCCAGGAACACCTACAGCATCCTGGGCATTTTCTGTCTGACCCAGCAGGCCTCTGGGCTCTCCTGTTCCTCTGGAACAAAATATGCAGAGGGTGCTCACCTGATACCATTCCTCCAGGGTCCCATCCCCTGACCCCTGTCCTGCCTGTCCACCTCTGGTGCAGACTATCACCGCTGACACCAAACCTTATCCACCTCTCTAGCCACATATCCTAATTTAACTTCTACTACCCCTCCACCCACAGACACCTGAACCTCCTCTTGTGGTTAAAAATCTTTGTTTCCTAAATATGGGCGAAACACTACGTGATTTGCACATCAAAGACGTCTTTACAGACACATCACCCAAAGCAGTAATAGTGAAGGCAAAGATAAACAGCTGGGACTACATCAAATTAAAGAGCTTCTGCACAGCAAAAGAGACAATAACAAAAACAAAGAGAAACCCCACCCACTGGGAGAACATTTTTGCACACAACACTAATGATAAATGACTGATCACAAAAATCTGCAAAGAGCTGATGAGACTCAACAACAACAAAGAAAATAATCCAGTTAAAAAATGGGCAGAAGAGCTAAAAAGAAACTTCTCTGAAGAGGAAATGCAAATGGCCAACAGGCATATGAAAAAATGTTCAACATCACTTGTCATCAGGTAAATGCAAATCAAAACTACCATGAGATACCATCTTACACCAGTGAGAATGGCACATATTAAAAAAACTAGCAACAACAAATGTTGGCGAGGGTGTGTAGAAAAAGGAACTCTTCTGCACTGTTGGTGGGAGTGCAAACTGGTCCAACCACTATGGAGAGCTGTGTGGAGATTTCTAGACATACTAAACATAGAGCTTCCATATGATCCAACAATTCCACTCCTAGGTATCTACCCAAAGGACACAGAAACATCAATTCCAAAGAACAACTGCACCCCTATGTTTATAGCAGCACTGTTTACAATAGCTAAGCGTAGGAAACAACCCAAATGCCCAAAAATAGATGACTGGATCAAGAAGATGTGGTCCATATACACCATGGAATATTACTCAGCATTCAAAAAAGATAAACACATGCAATTTGCAGCAACATGGATGGCGCTGGAAGGGATCATGCTCAGCGAAATAAGCAAAAAAGAAAAAGAAAAATACCGGATGGTCTCACTCATAGCAGGAATCTAGAAAACTTAAATAAGGGACCAGGAAAATGAATAACTATAAGAAAGTGAAAATCAGAATCAACAAAAAACTATGAAACAGAGACACTTTTGGGGGGGGTGGGGAGCGGGAGGGGAGGGATTGGGATCAGAAAGGGGGGGTTGCAACTGTATGGGGAATATGAAAATAAAATTTATTATTAAAAAAAAATGATGCACACCTGAAATGTATAAAAAAAAAATCTTTGTTTCCTAATTGATTTCAAGTTGTTACATTTTATTTCCTCCAGGGTTTCTTGCTCATTATAGAAATAATAATAAAGTTTGTTTTGTATCACCCAAATTTTTTCACTCCTTTAGCATCCAGTTCTGTCATAGTGCTGGCCTCCTTCTCGCTATGGCCTTGCAGAAGATCTACAACCCAGTGTAAACCCTTTAGCCAAACCACTCACAGCCGAGGCCCCTCAGGCCCTGATTCTCTCACATGTATGCTGCCTCTGTTCTGAATTCTACCTGGGCATTTTCCAGAGAAGGAACCAAATAAATGGTGAACTTGGATCTTCCCAAGTATACAACAGAGGTAGTTCACATGGTAGGTATAACACAAATTTGGTTTTTTGGGCCTCCCTGGTGTCCTAGGGGTGAAGCCTCAGCGCTGTCACCACTGAGGCCTGAATCTAGCCCAGCTCAGGGAGCTGATTCTCCTAGGGCTCAGCAGATTCTCCTGTCTCACCAGTTGCTCCCCTTATATCAGATAAAATAGATTTCAAAATCAAAAATATAAAAAGAGACCCCTATGGTCATTACATTATGATCAAGGGGACAATGCTTCAAGAAGAAATAACACTCATTAACATATATACACCAAACGAAGGAGCACCAAAATATATCAGACAACTATTGTCATCTCTGAAAAAAGACATCAGAGAAAACACATACGTAGTGGGAGACTTCAACACACCACTAACAACAATGGATAGATCAACAAGACAAAAAGTAAGTAAAGACACTAAAGCTCTAAATAAGGACCTAGAGCGCTTTGGCTTAACAGACATCTATAGAACACTAAACCCAAAAATAACATTGTACACATTTTCCTCAAGCACACACGGATCATTCTCCAGGATCAATCACATACTGGGACACAAGACAAACATCAACAGATACACCAACACCAAGATCGAAATCATACCAACCATCTTTTCTGACCATAAAGGCATCAAACTAGAAATTAACCATAAAAAGAAGGCAAGGAACTCTCCTATCTCTTGGAGATTGAAAACCACACTACTGGAATACCACTGGACTAATGAGGCGATCAAAGAAGAAATTAAAAAAAATTCTTTGAATTGGGCCTACCCAGTGGCACAGCGGTTGAACGCTGGGTTGTGAAGCTGCCCGTGGCCTCTGTGGTGCTGGTTCGATCCCCGGCTGGCCCCCGGCCAGCGGAGAGGGTCCCACATGGTGCACAGACCTCTCCTGCCGCCTGCTGCTCCCCTCAACAGTGTACTTCTGTCCTTCTACCTGCTCTGCTACCTGCTCTGGCTCTGGTGAATTCTCTCACCCTCCCACACTTCTGACTGTACCCAGTGCTGGTATAAATAAATAAATGAATGAATAAATAAAATAAATCATTAAAAAAATTCTTTGAATTGAATGACAATGAGTACACCAATTTCCTAAATGTATGGGATGCAGCAAAAGCAGTGATAAGAGGAGAATATATAGCAATAGAGGCTCACATCAAGAAACAAGAAAGAACACAAAGAAACAACCTAATTTTGAAGCTCAAAGATCTAGAAAAAGAACACCAAAAAAACCCCAAAACCAGTAGAAGAAACGAAATAATAAAAACCAAAGCAGAAATAAATGAAATTGAAACTAAAAAAACAATCCAAAAGATCAATGAAACCAAGAGCTGGTTCTTTGAAAAAATCAATAAAATAGACAAACCCCTAGCCAGGCTCACAAAGGAAAAAAGGGAGAAAGCACAAATAAACAGGATCATAAATGAAAGAGGAGAAATCACAATGGACACAGCAGAAATCAAAAGAATACTATGAAGAGTTATATGGAAATAAGTTCAACAATCTAGAGGAGATGGAGAAATTCCTCCAACTCTACAATCACACAAAGCTAGATAAAGAAGTAGAACACCTAAACAGACCAAATACAAGCAGCAAATTTGAAATGTTAATCAAAAACTTCCCCCAAAAAAAAAGCCCAGGACCTGAAGAATTTACAAATGAATTCTACCAAACATTCAGAGACAAATTAGTGCCTATCCTTCACAAAATCTTCCCAAAAAATGAGAAGGAAGGGACAATACCAAACACGTTCTATGAAGCCAACATTACAATATTACCAAAACCGAACAAGGACAAGACAAAAAAGGATCTGGGGGCACATTGGATAGACGGCACCAATGGTCATATCAGATCCAATCAGGTAGCCCAGTCTGGAGACACCAGAATTCTCAGACTAAAAACACTATCAGTGACACCTCCTGTAGTTAGGTGTCTAGTCCTGGAAAGGCCTTGCTGGAAATCAGCATGCAAACTCTATAGCAGGTGTTATATCTGCAGCATGTGTAGGAAGACCCCTCCCTAACTTCCAGCTCCCCCATCACAGCAGCTAGGTGCAATGGGGCATGACCAGCTCCACTGCAGAAGGGGCCCCTTGCACCAGAGTGGTTTTGGGTACATGCCAGTCAGGTTTGAACCTGGCCAGTGCCATTTAATGGCAGCACAGCCTGCCTGCCTGGCTCTTCCGCAGAGCCCACTGTTGGCACAAGACCACACAACCTCTGGGTAGATAGGGTTTCACATGCTGGTAGGGGTTCTGTTTTAAAGAAGATGTGACATTGTAAAAGGAGCAGTCAGATTTTATCTCATGCAGGAGCCAATCAAATGTTGAAATGGTGTCAATTTTGAAGATGCACCAATCCAGTATGAAAGGGGGATAACACTGAAGGAAGTATAAGCTGGGACAGTAGCTGGTTTCATGCGTTGATTGGGAGACTCCATTTGGACACTCATTTACTGAGACCTTCATTCATCAAAAACCTTCATTCATTGCAGACCTTTGCATCTGATCTCTCCTTGGAAACACTGCTTGACATTTGCTTCCGCCTCTAACACTGCTCCCACGTTGCCTGTTGACTGGTATCCCTGGCCTATGCGTAGCATCTCTGGAAAAGCTGTAAATTGGTGCCTGGTCCTCTAACACCACTTGTGAAAAGAGCTGTCTCCTGTCGGCCTATGTTTGGCATCTTTAAAGAGTGTAACACCAATGCCTGATCTTCCACATCCCCGCCTGCTGACTGGCACTGCAGGCATGTGCACCACCACCTCTAATCAGCAGCTTCTGATCTTCCAGCACCACTGCTCACTGCCGCCCCTTTCTCCAGAATTCCTGACACAACATCTTGGTGCACTTGCATCTGACACTGTCCAGTCCAGCCTTCAGATTTCTGCCTCAGCACCTCCTATTAAAACAATGTGGCTGCTTGCACTGGGAGTGGCAAATAGTGAAAAGCTTGTGGTCTCTGCTGCTTTCAGAGCAGGCTACACATACTGGGATAGTGGAGTGGGAAATCACTGCTGCCACTCAGTCTCCGGGCACCTTTACTTAAGCAGCAGGCTGCAGGAAAGTCTCTAGGGCCCCTCTGACGTTAGGGACCTTGCATCCCTGTTGCACTGTGACTACCGCCAGCTGCCACCATGAGTCGGGTTCTGGTTCATCACTTATTGCTGTGCACTACCTCCAGGCTCTGATTGACAGGACGGGGCCATCCTTCATAAGCAGCTTTTGGTTTGGACTACTAGACGCTGTGGGCACTCTTTGGGGTAAGACAGCCAACCATCCGTGGCCTTAGAAACTTTCCTTTTCCCCAATTCCCCCTCATTGCACCCTGAGCCTGACTTGTGTCTTGTAGTTGTGAGCACATAGATGAGGACCCACAGACTGTGTCATCCCCTCAGCTTTACATGGTTTCACATCGACACACAGTCTTGACTGTGCTGTGACCAGAGCTGCTTAGCCACACTGACTTGGAGGACTGAGGAAAGCTACACTCCCATTCTTGACTCATTATGGCAATAAGCAATGATATTGTTTACGCTTCTAAGTTAGGGAGTGATTTGATTCACTCAGTAGATGTATATATCAAGTACCAGCTGTGTTAACTGAAAATCACATCCTGTTTGAAGCACCCTGACAGTGTATGCTTTAACTCAGAAGCACTTCCAAGGGCCAGATGTCTCTTCCACAGGGCTCCCAGTGACTCCTCTAAGGCACTACTCACCAGGGCTTCAATTTCAGGTTGAACCAAGTCTCTTCCAAGGCTGAATTAGGTCTTCAGGTCTTCTGAGCCCAGAAAGCTCCCAAGGGATTCCTGAGTCCTCTTAGTGGAGAGGTCCACCCCCCATTGGCACTAAAGAACTCAAGCCATCTTGGTGGCTAATAAGTTATTATTGGTATTTGATTCACAGAAGCCTTATCAGGTTTGTGTCTGAGGGGCAAAAACTAAAACACAGAAAGTAAAAATTCTAGTCAGGATGCCTACCCCTGTGTAACATCCTGATGCTCAGCAGGAACTTGGAAATATCAGAATTGGGAGGGCCTGTTCCACAGTGTGAGCTGAGAAATCAGGGCAATGGTTCTTGATGAACCCCCAGCAGAGAACATTGGGAAAGGTTTCCTGATACAAACAGCTAAACTAACTCCTGACACAAGGTTAATTGAAGAGAAAAATGTGGACATTCCAGACAGAAGTAGCACATTCTGGAAAAAGTTGAAGGAATATGTAGTTTAGTACAACTGAGTAAGTAGTTACAGAGAAGGTAAGATTGCTAGGAGAGAATAGAGTCATACTGAAAAACCCTTGATGTCATGCTAAGATGCGGGGACTGCTTCTAAAGACAATAAGAGGGGCCTCCCCTGTGGCGCAACGGTTGAGCGATGGGTTGCGAAGCTGCCCGCAGCCTCTTAAGCGCTGGTTCAATTCTTGGCCTAATTCTTTTCTAGGCATCTCTACCAACTTGGAAGGCACTCTGGGAAACTATCAAGAATTTACAGCAAACAAAATTTCAATCGAGATAAAATCATCTTCACAATTGCAGGAAAGAGGCCTTCCCTCACAGCACAAAGGATTAAATCTCAGCATTATGAAGCTGTTTGCAGCACAGAGTTAGATCCCTGGCCAGGGAGCTGCCCACATGGCACGACAGACCTCTCCTGTCTCGCCCGCTGCTCCCCTCAGCAGTGTATTTCAGTCAATCTGCCTGTTCTCTCCTGACTCTGTCCCTGGTGAATCCTCTCACCACCCACACCTCGGGCTTGTACCCCAGCTCTTGTATGCATAAATATATATCTTAAAAAATAAGAGAACACTCTGTGCATAATTTTGACAAAAATATCCATAAGGTACACATATCAAAAAGCAAGAAGCAACAAGTGTTGGTGGGGATATGGAGTCAAAAGAACACTTTTTCACTGTTGGTGTTGGTAGTCTGATGTCACTCCTATGGAAAACAGTATGGAGTTTTCTCAAAAGACAAAAAGTGGATCCGCCGCGTGACCCAGCAATCCTATTCCTAGGTTTCTACCGCTGAAATACAAAAACACTAATTTGAAAGGAAACTTGCTCTCCCATGTTTATTGCTGCACTATTTACAATAACCAAGATGTGGGGACAACTTAAGTGCCCAATCAGATAAATGGATCAAGAATATGTGATGTGTATACACAATGGAATACTACTCAGCAATGAAAAAAGATAAACACATGTCATTTATAGCAACATGGATGGAACTAAAAGGCATTATGCGGAGTGAAATAAGTCACTAGGTAAAAGACAATACCAGGTAGCATCACTTGTACGTGGACTATAGAGAAAGCAAATAAAGGAACCTCAAACTTTAAAAATAATCCTTGCCCCTGGTCACAGAACTGAGGTCCCCAAGTGGAAGAAGAATAGGGAGGGGTGAGAGAGATGCGGGAGAAAGCACAATGGCTATGGGGGCAGACTGCGGGTGTTTTTGCAGTGGGTGCACTTTGGTAACTGCACATAGGGCACAGAGACCTTACAAAATACTAACACTGGTGGTAACACATCTTAGTCAATTACATTTTAAAGATTATCTTTTTATTGACTCCTTGAACAAAAATAACATGGGGTAAGGGAGAAAGGATTTTGAGTGGGAATTGCAGAAGGGTCCTACACCCAGAAGTAACATAAATCCCAAATAAATAATTAAACAGTACACCTCGAGCAACTTGAGAAATAAAACAAAGAATAACTAAAATAAATAAAAGAAGGGAATTATTTAAATTGGAGCAGAAATAAATGAAACACAAGTCAAAAAGCCAAAACAAAGATCCATGAACGAAGAGTTACTTCTTCAATAAACAGCATTGATAAATCTTTAGCTAGGCTAACAATGGAAGCAAGAGAAAATGTATGAATAGAATTAGAAAAAAATGGAAATTACTACAGCAGAAGAAGAATACAAAGAAGAATACAAAGCAGAGAAATACAAAGGTCCTTAGAGCACTGTGACTGACTATGCTAGCAAATTCAATAATCTTTTTTTCTTTTTTTCCAAAGATTTATTTATTTATGCTTACAAGAACTGGGGTACAGGCCAGAGGCGGAGGAGGGTGAGAGGATTCACCAGAGACAGAATGGGGAGCAGAACAAGCAGACTGACAAAATATACCACTAAGGGGAGCAGCGGGTGAGACAGTAGAGGTCTGCCGCGCCTTGGGTAGCTCCGAGGCTGGCAGGGATAGAACAGGCACTGCAGAGGCTGTGGACAGCTTCACAGCACTGTGCTCAACTGCCTGCACCACCATAGAGTCCCTGCATAGATCTTTAACTTCTTTTATTAGGTTCATTCCCAAGTATTTCATTTTTTTTGTTTCAATTACATAAGGGATGGTTTTCTTGATTTCTTCTTCTGCAGATTTATTGTGTAAAGAAAGGCTACTGATTTTTGTGTGTTGATTTGGAATCCTGCCACTTTACTGAACTGGTTGATTATTTTGAGTAGTTTTTCTGTGGAGTTTTTAGGGTTCTCGTTGTATATTATCATATTGTCTGCAAATAGTGATAATTTTGCTTCTCCTTTCCCCATCTGCATTCCTTGTATGTTTAGACATAGGTATTGACACTGATTTGGACTGTGAGGCACTTCTAAAATTAAGCCAACTGATTAAAATACAGCAAAAAAAAAAAAAAAACTCAATGTGGCTGATGATGTAAACCTTTATGACATCGCACGTGACATTTGTCATTTGAAGTATTTTGAAATATTGCTTCAAACAAAGTTTCCCTAGTCAAACTGTTTGCATCTATTTCCTGATGGAGAGTGAGAAAATGTTCCCATGTAAAAAGGCAAGGGGACAGTCAACATGTACTGTTCTTTAGAATGTTCTTGTTTTAGGACTGGCTTGGGTCAGTCAACAGCATTCTTCCCATAAGCAAAACTGTGTCAGGAGCTCAAGACACAGGAGGGAATTACATTCTAGCAGGACATTCTTAAATCATGTTAGTATGATTTAGGTGCAGATGACACTGTGAAGGGAGGAGAGGATGTGGTTCAGGAAGAAATGTGCAGCACCTGCCTGCAAGGCGGTCAGAAGTGACATGTGGGTTGGAGGAAAGCAAGGTCAGAGAGCTGGTAGGCGCAGACTGGGGATTCTGCAAGAACAAGAGCAAATGCCCCAGGTGGTAACAGGATGTGGCAGAAAGAAGGACACCCAAATATCCCAAAATAGATGACAGGATCAAGAAGATGCAGTGCATATACACAATGGAAAATGACTCAGCAATCAAAAAAGATAAACTCATGCAATTTGCAGCAACACGGATGGAGCTGGAAGGGGTCATGCTTGGGCAAAATAAGCCAGAAAGAAAAAGAAAAATACCAGATGATCTCACGCATAGCAAGAATTTATAAACCTAAATAAGGGACCAGGAAAATACTAATTATAATAAAGTAAAAATCACAATCAACAGCAACTACAAGCCAGAGACACACTACCGTGCGGGGGAGGAGGGAGTAGGATCACATCAGGGGGGTGGGAATTATACCGGGACTATAACCAAGGTGAAAATGCACACATTGGCAAAAATGAAAAATGAGGTAAAAATACATAAAATTAAAGACAAAAAAGAAGGGCAGCTCACCCAGCAGGGCTGGACAGGGAGGGGAGACGGGTGGGGGCAGGGCTGAGGCCAGCGGGGCAGGGAAGCCTGTGCACAGGGGTTTCTGTGAAGTGTCACGCCCAGTAGGGCCACGGGAAGGCATGAGGCCAGCGAGCGGATCATCTGATTGATGCTCTCGCTCTTCCCTGGTGTGGGGGAGGTTGAAGGAAGAGGAGGAACCAGTGCGGGCACCGCAGCCCTGGCCCGTGACGCGCAGCATCCCAGGCTGGTGGGGGCATCGTGGGTTCTCAGAGGCGAGAGGGATGCGGAGCCTCCGTGGGGTTGGCAGCCCCTGAGGCTGAGGCGGGTGTGGACACAGGCGGCTGGAGAGCGCAGACTCCCCCGAGGCGGCCGTGGAGGTTGGGGGGAAAGATGGGAACGGGCCCGCGAGTCTGCCCCCGAACACGGGAGAGGACGCGACCTCTCTGTGCGGCAGCCAGGAGCAGCTGCAGTCGCAGCAGGAGCAGCTGGGCCTCTCCTGGCCGCTGCTGTGGCAGGTCCCCGGAGGGCGGGCCCGCGGGAACCTGCCCTGGGCGTCCTGTCCCCCGAGAGGTTGACACCCTCCGCCCTCCAGGCCTGGGACACATGGCACTGGGGCCACCGACCGACCCCTGAGCCCAGGCTCTGAGCCTCGGGGCTCTGGCTGCGCCCCCGGCTGCTCAGGGGAGACCTGTCCTCAGCGGATGCTGTGCGTGAGTGATCAGGGTTGGCCTGGCGGGGGGAACCTGCAGCCTGAGCAGCAGCGGACCCCACTGCTCACGCGAACCCACCACTTCCAGAAGCCAGGCTGTAACCCGCGGGGCGCAGGGCCACAGCATCTGGACCTGGCCTTTGCCAACCTCTGCTCCCCGACCCCGAGTTCGAGCAAAAAGCAGTTTTTTTTTTTTTTAATAGTCTTTTTTTTTTAAAGATATATTTATACAAGAAGCGAGGTACAGGCCAGAGGTGTGAGGGTGAGAGGATTCACCAGAGACAGAGCGGGGAGCAGAAGAGGCAGACTGACAAAATACACTGCTGAGGGGCGCGGCGGGAGGGAAAGGAGAGGTCTGCTCGCCTGCCTGGCGGGCCAGGAATCGAACCGGCGCTGCAGAGGTGTGGACAGCTCCACAGTGCTGCGCTCAACCCGCTGTGCCAACGGGAGCCCCAGACGCAGATATTTCGAAGCCAGAAATCTTGGGGGGAGCTGACCAGCCCCAGCTGCCCCCAGCCCCGGCTGAGTCAGGTCAGGGGGTGTCCCCACAGCACTGTGGGGTCTGGGGCGGACACCCCCTCCAGGGCCCGCTTTACAGCCTCTGCCTCCCTGGGAGCCGCCCCGGCCTCCGGCCTTCGAGGACGCCGAGGGGCACACGCAGCTCGTGGGCCAAACGGGGGGACCATGTCCCAGAGAGTTTTCAGTGTCGGGGTGAGAAGAGCGGACCCTGTCGCGTCTCATGCTCGCATCATGGTGTCGTTTATTGTGCCCGTGGATGTGTCGTGTCATGTGAGAAGCATCAGGGCTTGAGGGGGACTGTGCGGAGAGACCCTAAAAGCCGAAACCTGGGACAGGTCGCTCGCGACAGAGGACACGGCCTCGCCAGCGCCCCGCGGGCTTCTGGAACGGGGTGGAGTCCAGTCTCCAGGGCGTCTGTCCACACACCTCTTGGCGGTTGCTGTGCCGTGAAGGCTGAATGGCCCCCGGGGTGCCCTCTGCCGGGGGCGTGGCCTCTGCTCTGACGCCACGGAGAGCTCTGTGATGTCACCCGCGGAGCCTACTTAAGCCCCCGCACCGCCTGCGGCGGTGTAGGTAGAGCGAAGAGTGTTGGGATGGGATCGTGACGGTGGTCTCGGAGGGGGAGAGAGGCGTGTTGGTGGATTGGATTGCTTTTGCTTTGTTTGTTTATTTCTTATTCAGTTATTTATTTTAGCTATTTTTTATTTAATTTAATTTATTAATTTCTTTTTACTTTTATTGTTTGATTTGCTTATTTTTTCTTTTAATTTTTATTTGTTTTTGTTTTTCTTTTTTTTTTTTCATTTCCTCCGTTTTCCCTCGTGTTGTTATTTTTGTGTGTGTTTTTACCCCTTTGTGGTTTGTCTGATTTTTTTCATTTTAGTTGTTAGTTTGTAATTGTTTGTTCGCTTGTGGTTTGTTTTGTCTGTGTTCTTGTTAACTTTAGTGGTTAGTTTGTTATTGGTTTTTTAATTATATTTTTAAATATTTATCTTTGTTAAATTTTGGTTGTGTGTTTTCATTTTTGGGTGCGTAGTTAGTATTAGTATTCTAGTTAAATTAGCATAGTTAGTATTTCTGGTAAAGGTAAGTTAGCATCCTTACTGTTTCGGTAGAGGAGTCAGCGCGGGGAGCATTTAGTTAGTTTCGGGGATCCTTTTCACGTACTACTAGCTCTAGGCTAATAGTGTGCTTGTTAATCGGGTAGCGGAGCTAGTGCCGAGGGCTCTAGACAGCCAGGGCCTGCGAGCGTAGGAGCGGGTCCGCCCTCACTGCCCTGAAGTGCCCGTCTGCCAAGGGAATGGCCCTGAGACAGTAAGTGATGCTCCACACGCTGGGGGAGGGCACACCCGCCAAGGTCAAGCTGGCGCGGTACCTGCCGACGGGCATGGAGGTGGCCATAAAGGTCATCCCGAAGTCCAGCACGCCTCAGAGTTTCCTGGCCTGCGAGGTGGCCTGCATGAAAGTCCTTCAGCACCGGAACTTCTCCAGCTCTTCCAGGTGGTGGACACCGAGGATGAGGGGCTGCTGGTCCTGGAGCATGCGCAGGAGGGTGGCCTGGAGGACTACCTGTTGAAGCATGGGCACCTGGGGGAGATGGAGGCGCGCCACCTCTTCCGGCAGATCCTCGCCGTGCTCAGCTACTGCCACGCCCGGGGCGTGGCACACCGGGACCTGAAGCCGGAGAACCTGCTCTTGGACTGGCACCGAAACATAAAACTGGCAGACTTCGGGCTCAGTGCCCATTTCTCCGGGGCGGCGCTGCTCAAGACCCCCTGTGGCAGCCCACAGTTTATGGCACCCAAGATCCTCCATTGCCAGGAGTACAGTGGCCCCGCAGCAGACATCTGGAGCCTGGGGGTGGTCCTCTATGACATGGTCACCGGGGAGCTGCCCTTCGAGGGCACCAGCCTCGGGGAGGTGTGGGCCAGGGTGCTGAGCGGCGTCTACCACGAGCTGCACTACCTCTCCCAGCTGTGCCGGGACCTGCTGAGGAAGATGATGACGCTCGATCCACAGAGCCATAGAAACCTGGACAGCATCATCCAGCACCCCTGACAAACGGACTCCCACCCTGCTGCGAGCTGTCCCTGGGCCAGCACAAGGCTTCAACGGAAGCCATGGTCCCCCTGGGGTTCCGGAAAGAGGTCATCGAGAGGGCGCTTTTGGAGTGCAGGTATGACCCTGTGATGGGGACCTACCTCATGCTGCTTTCCAGGCAGGTGGACGAGGAGGGGCCGGACCCCACCATCTCTCCCAAGCTCCTCAGTCCCAATGGGGCCCACTGCGCCCCAATACCAGAGGACCACCGGCAGCCTGAGGTCTCGGGCATGAAATCTTGCAGGTGGGACTGTCCCCGAAGGAGAACTCCCAGAAGCCCACCACCACCTCCGGGCCAGGCATCCCGCAGAAGGACGCCAGCATACAGAGCTCTGTCTCCGGCTCAGGGCCCCTGCTGCCGGACGCCTGGAAGCCCAGCATGGCCTCCAGGTCAGGGCCTGTACTGCAGGAGGCCTGGGGGCCCAACACCACATCACTGCCAGGACCCCTAAAGGAGGAAGCCCTGCGGCCCAGCACCACCTTGCTAGGCCCCCAGCTGGAGGGGGGCCAGGAAAGCATTAGGAAGACCTCCAGCCCAGCCCCCCAGCTCTCCAGCACCACCCGAATAACCCCAAGAAGGCGCCTCCTGTTCAGCCCACCCCCTGCAGAGACACTGGGCCATGAACACCATTCCCATTTCACCCTTCAGTCCAGTAGAGGCTGTGAGGCCAGAGCTCGTCGAATCCTTAATAGGATTTTAAAATGTTGCCTTTTCTGTCCACCCTTTGGAAGAAAACACAAGAGCAGATTTCACCCTGCTGGGGATTAGATGGTCACCAGCACCTCCCTAGAATTCATTTCCCCGCTCCAGGGCAGCCACTCAGTGGCCATAGTGAAAGGAGCACACCAGTCGAGGCCGAGGCCCTGGAGAGGGCTTAGGGACTGGGCCCAGGCAGAGGGGCCAGGAGCAGCATGAGAACATAGGCGTGGAGCACAGATGTCCACAAGCACAGCAGTCCCAGGAGCACAGCAGGTGAAGGGCTGTGAGGGCAACGGGTCTGTTGAAGCACCTGGAGGGGAACAGAGCAGAGGAAGGGGGGAGAGGTGGGCTTAGGGCAGCTGAGCAGGTGCAGGGCCCAGGATGGGAGTGGAGCTGTACATTCTGAGCCTCCAGAAGCCCCAGGGCCAGAGGCTGGGACCCCAGGGCCTTGCTTCCCTATCTTATGCTCTATCCCGTGAGGGCCCTGCTGGTGGCCCTTGCCCTTGGGCACAGAAGCCGGACGGCGCAGAAGATACAGGAGCTCTTCAAGCTGACTGGCACTGTCAGGGACTGACATACACGGTAGGAAGTCCCCTTCTACTGAGCCCCTTTTCACAACGGTGATTTCAACATTGAGAATTGCTTACCCACCAGTGAGTGGCGCCTCAGTAGGGCCTCCATCTGCACTTTGTCGCATCTGAGTCCATGCAGCACTCCCTGGGGGGGTGTCACTAAGGAAAGAGCCTCCTCCCTGCTTGGGCTTCAATGGCTCTGCTCTTCCCACGCAGGTCCCAAAGGGCGTGAGGAGGCAGCCGCTGTGGACATACTGGTTCCCACTGCAGGGGCACCTCCAGGTGACCCACTCTGCCTGCTAGGCCCTGGGGCATGGAGACATCTAGATGCTCTTTCTCTGCTTGGAGGAGACAGTCTGAAATGGATTGTTTAGTTAAAATATCTACCCCAGATCGCGCGCGGAAAAGCAGTGCAGTTGAAAAGCAAACGCGGATCCAGATCGCAGCTGCCCAGGTCCCAGCGCCTGCGACCTAGGCTTGCGGGGAGACGCGCGGAGGCCCTCACTGAGTGAGCAGGCCCAGGCGCCCAGGCATGGGAGCAGGATTCAAAAGGCGCCATTCCCGCGCCACTGAACTGGGCTACAGCCTGAGTCCTGGAACTGAGGGCTTTGGAACTGACACCCGGGACACGAAATTAGGGGCGTGGGTTCCCCACGACGGTGGGGCACAAGGCAGACACAGCACCCCAAAGCCATTGAGGTTTACCCTTCCATTCCCGCTCTATTCCCTGTCCCACGGGGTGGAAAATCAGCTCCCCAAGGGCTCCAGGAGAGATCTCTGGTGCCACCTAGCGACTTGAAGCCAGCAGAGGCGCCTAGAGGAGCCAGTGGTCAGCTGGGGAGTTAGCCCACGCCGGGCCCCTTCCGACCAGTAGTCTGAGCCCACAGGGGGAGCGAGCACCCACAGCCGGGGCAGACCAGGCGCGCAGAAGAGTGTGCCTGAGACCGGACGTGCAGGGAGTGTGTCCCACATCACCATCTTAGAACAGGGACATTTCTTCAGTAAAGACTACCTGCAGAAGGCTTCCTCAGGAGCCAGAGGTGAGCAGGGGAAGTTTGCCCACGCCAGACCCCCTCTGGCCTGCAGTCCAACCCCAGAGGGGGAGCAGGAACCCACCGCTGGGGCAGACCAGGAGCACAGGGGAGTGTGTCCCCACATCGGCATTTTAGAACAGGGACCTTACTCCAGTAAAGACTGCTTGAAACTGACAGATGACTCCTGGAGGAACTAGAGGAGAGCAGAGAAGCTCACCCAAGATGCCGGCCAGTCCCACCTACACAGTGTCCCAACGCATACGGCAAATTAGAAAACAGACAGTAGGGAGGAGAAGAACCACACGCAACCTAGCAACTCCCCAGGGAAAAAGCACACCACAAAAAGAAAAGCAGCCCCCAGATTGCAACGACAGTAACTTGGAAGAACTTCTGAGCCTTCCAGAAAGAGAATTTAAAATTGCCGTGATTAAAAAACTGACAGAAGTCATAAAGGAAAACAATGATAAGGGAAAAATAATCAACGATCAGAAGAATGCAATTGAGTCCCTAGAGAGGGAAAACAATGGTCAGAAGAATGAAATTGAGTCCCTAAAGAGGGAAGTAAAAGAAATGCAGGAGATCAAAGAATTAATGGAAGAACTAAAGAATTCTGGGAAAAGCAATGAAAGCAGAATAGATGAAATGGAAGAACGAATAAGTAATCTTGAAGACACAGAAATAAAAAGAACCAAAACAGAAAAGGAAAGAGAAGTACGAAGGAAAAAGAACGAAGAAAGACTTCGGGAACTATCTGACTCCATGAGGAAAGGAAATATAAGAGTTATAGGAATACCAAAAGGAGAGGAGAGAGATGTAGGAACAGAGAAAATATTTAAAGAGATAATTGAAGAGAACTTCCCAAATGTGAAGAAGGAGCTGAAATTTGATATACAAGAAGCAAGAAGAACACCAAACTTCCACGACGAAAGGAAAAATACAGCAAGACACATAATAGTAAAGCTCCCAAGAATCCAGGACAAGGAAAAAATAATGAAGCTGGCAAGAGGGAAGAAACAGATAACATTCAAAGGAAAACCAATCAGGCTGACATCAGACTTCTCTGAAGAAACACTACGGGCAAGGAGAGAGTGGAGGGACATAGTCAACAGACTCCAAGAAAACAGATGCCAACCGAGAATTCTCTATCCCGCAAAGCTCTACTTCCTCTTTGAAGAAAGAATATGGACCTTCCCAGACAAACAGAAACTCCGGAATTTCATTACAACTAAACCCCCACTCCAAAAAATACTACAAGGAGTCCTAAAGCCAGAACCTCAGAGGGATGAATAACAATGAAAGAAGGCCAAAAAAAAAGTTATTCAAAGAATAAATAAATAAAATCAAAGGAAAGACAAACACAATGGCATATACAGATGCTAACATATCAATATTAACTCTAAATGTAAATGGACTAAACTCTTCAATAAAAAGACACAGAGTTGCAGCCTGGATTAAGAAACAAAACCCAACCTTTTGCTGTCTCCAGGAAACATATTTAGCTACAAAAGATAAAAATAGGCTCAAAGTTAAAGGATGGAAAACAATCCTACAAGCAAATGGACCAAAAAAGAAAGCAGGAACAGCTATACTTATATCAGATAAAACAGATTTCAAACTCAAAAAGATAAAAAGAGACCCCAATGGTCACTACATTATGATCAAGGGGACAATACTTCAAGAAGAAATAACACTCATTAACATATACTCACCAAACGAAGGAGCACCAAAATATATCAGACAACTGTTGTCCTCTCTGAAAACAGACATCAGAGAAAACACATATGTAGTGGGAGACTTCAACACACCACTATCAACAATGGATAGATCAACAAGACAAAAAATAAGTAAAGAAACCAAAGCTCTAAATAAGGACCTAGAGCAATTGCACTTAACAGACATCTATAGTTCACTAAACCCCAAAAAAACGGAGTACACATTTTTCTCAAGCGCACACTGATCATTCTCCAGGATTGATCACATACTGGGGCACAAGACAAACATCAACAGGTACAACAAGATTGAAATCATATCAACCATCTTTTCTGACCATGAAGGCATCAAACTAGAAATAAACCATAAAAAGAAGGCAAGGAACTTTCCTACCTCATGGAGATTAAAAACCACACTACTGGAAGACCACTGGACTAATGAGGAGATCAAAGAAGAAATTAAAAAATTCTTTGAATTGAACAACAAGGAGGACACCAAATTAAAAAATTCTTTGAATTGAACGACAAGGAGGACACCAATTTCCTAAATGCATGGGATGCAGCAAAAGCAGTAATAAGAGGAAAATATATAGCAATAGAAGCTCACATCAAGAAACAAGAAAGAACTCAAAGAAACAAACTAATCTCGAAGCTCAAAGATCTAGAAAAAGAACAACAAAAAAGCCCCAAAACCAGTAGAAGAAAAGAAATAATAAAAACGAAAGCAGAAATAAATGAAATTGAAACTAAAAAAACAATCCAAAAGATCAATGAAACCAAGAGCTGGTTCTTTGAAAAAATCAATAAAATAGACAAACCCCTAGCCAGGCTCACAAAGGAAAAAAGGGAGAAAGCACAAATAAACAGGATCATCAATGAAAGAGGAGAAATCACAACGGACACAGCAGAAATCAAAAGAATAATCAGTAACTACTATGAACAGTTATATGGAAACAAGTTTAACAATCTAGAGGAGATGGACAAATTCCTACAACTCTACAATCACCCAAAGCTAGATAAAGAAGAAATAGAACACCTAAACAGACCAATTACAAGCAGCGAAATTGAAATGGTAATCAAAAACCTCCCCAAAAACAAAAGCCCAGGACCTGATGGATTTACAAATGAATTCTACCAAACATTCAGAGACGAATTAGTGCCTATCCTTCACAAACTCTTCCAAAAAATTGAGAAGGAAGGGACAATACCAAACACGTTCTATGAAGCCAATATTACACTAATAACAAAACCGAACAAGGACAACACAAAAAAGGAAAACTACAGGCCAATCTCCCTAATGAACACTGATGCAAAAATCCTCAATAAAATTTTAGCTATCAGAATCCAACAATGTATCCATAAGATAATTCACCACGACCAAGTAGGATTCATTCCAGAGACACAAGGATGGTTTAACATCCGAAAATCAATCAACGTTATCCAACACATCAACAACAAGAAATATAAAAACCATATGATAATATCAATAGATGCTGAGAAAGCTTTCGGCAAAGTGCAACACCCATTCATGATAAAAGCCCTTGAAATTCTTGGGATACAAGGACATACCTCAACATCATAAAGGCCATCTATGACAAGCCAACAGCCAGTATCATTCTCAATGGTGAAAAGCTGAAAGCAATTCCATTAAGATCTGGAACAAGACAAGGATGTCCACTCTCACCACTGATTTTCAATATAATACTGGAAGTCCTAGCCAGAGCAATAAGACAAGAGAAAGACATCCAAGGAATCCAAATAGGAAAAGAAGAAGTCAAACTATCACTATTTGCAGATGATATGATAATATACATAGAGAACCCCAAAAAGTCCACAGAAAAACTAATTCAACTCATCAATCAGTTCAATAAAGTGGCAGGATACAAAATCAACACGCAAAAGTCAGTAGCCTTCCTATACACAAACAATAAATCTGAAGAAGAAGAAATAAAAAAAAATCCCTTTTTTATTGAAACAAAAAAAATCAAATATTGGGAATAAATCTAACAAAAGAGGTAAAGGACCTATACAAAGAAAACTATAAAACACTGTTAAAAGAAATAGAAGAAGACACAAAGAAATGGAAAGACATCCCCTGCTCATGGATTGGAAGAATAAACATTATTAAAATGGCCATCCTCCCAAAAGCAATATACAGATTCAATGATATTCCAATCAAAATTTCAATGTCATTCTTCAAAGAAATAGAACAATTATTGATGAAATTCATATGGAATCACCAAAAAACCCCGAATAGCCAAAGCTCTCCTGAAAAAAAAAGAAGGGAATGGAGGCATCACACTCCCAAACTTCAAACTCTACTACAAAGCCATAATCATCAAAACTGCATGGTATTGGAACAAGAACAGATATACAGACCAATGGAATCGAATAGAAAATCCAGAAATAAACCCACAGATTTATGGTCAACTAATCTTTGACAAAGGAGCAAAGACTATGCATTGGAGCAAAGAAAGTTTGTTCAATAAATGGTGCTGGGAAAACTGGGTCGCTACATGCAAAAGAATGAAGCTTGACCACTACCTCACACCATACACAAAAATCAACTCAAAATGGATTAAAGAACTAGACATAAGAACTGAAACCATAAAATATATAGAAGGAAATATAGGCGAAACTCTACATGATTTGCACATCAAAGACATCTTTACAGACACATCACCCAAAGCAGTGATAGTGAAGGCAAAGATAAACAGCTGGGACTACATCAAATTAAAGAGCTTCTGCACAGCAAAAGAGACAATAACAAAAACAAAGAGAAACCCCACCAACTGGGAGAACATTTTTGCACCCAACACTAATGATAAAGGACTGATCACAAAAATCTGCAAAGAGCTGATGAGACTCAACAACAACTAAGAAAATAATCCAGTCCAAAAATGGGCAGAAGAGCTAAAAAGAAATTTCTCTGAAGAGGAAATGCAAATGGCCAACAGGCATATGAAAAAAATGTTCAACATCATTGTAATCAAGGAAATGCAAATCAAAACTACCATGAGATACCATCTCACACCAGTGAGAATGGCACATATTAAAAAAACTAGCAACAACAAATGTTGGCGTGGGTGTGGAGAAAAAGGAACTCTTCTGCACTGTTGGTGGGAGTGCAAACTGGTCCAACCACTGTGGAGAGCTGTGTGGAGATTTCTGGACCTACTAAACATAGAGTTTCCATATGATCCAGCAATTCCACTCCTAGGTATTTACCCAAAGGACACAGAAACATCAATTCCAAAGAACACCTGCACCCTATGTTTATAGCAGCACTGTTTACAATAGCTAAGCGTAGGAAACAACCCAAATGCCCAAAAATAGATGACTGGATCAAGAAGATGTGGTACATATATACCATGGAATATTACTCAGCATTCAAAAAAGATAAACACATGCAATTTGCAGCAACATGGATGGCACTGGAAGGGATCATGCTCAGCGAAATAAGCCAAAAAGAAAAAGAAAAATACCGGATGGTCTCACTCATAGCAGGAATCTAGAAAACTTAAATAAGGGACCAGGAAAACGAATAACTATAAGAAAGTGAAAATCAAAATCAACAAAAAAACTACGAACCAGAGACACTTTTAAGGGGCGGGGGTGGGAAGGGAGAGATTGGGGTCAGAATGGGGGGCTGCAATTGTATAGGGAATATAAAATAAAATTTATTATTAAAAAAATAATATAAAATAAAATCTTTGCATATAGGTTTCTTTGTAGTGTATGATTTATCTTTAAAGTTTGGTATGTCCCTAATTTCCTTTGTTGTTGATTTAGATTCTCTGTGTTTGAAAACATATTGATTTTATTTCATTCATTTTAGTGTTATTGACTTCTAAATTATGGCCAAGCATATGATTTATAGTGGAGAACATTCTAATACTATTAAAAAAATGCATATTGTGTTGCTTTTGGATCATTTCACTTAGAATTTAGTTAGTTCTTTTTAAGGACAAGGATCATTTTTATATTTTTAAAAATCATTCCTGAAAGATGTTTTTTTTTTGGTTATATAATTATTGGTTGACATCTTTATTTTTTCAGGTATTTTAACATGGCATCTCAGCACAATCTGGACACCATTAATTATTATGAGAAGTCAATTCTTAATATTATTATGATTCTCTTTTGTATGTCATATAGTTTTAAATTATACTGTTTTTTTTTTTTACTCTGTTTTTTAACATTTTTTCCCTGCATGTAATTTCCTTTGTGTGTACTACATGTGGAGTATAATGAATTTTATGGATATAAAGGTGAATATTTTGTAAAATTTGAAAAAAAAAATATCTACCCCAGGATACATTAAAATGGTGTATGAAACTGACCGCATTTGCTTCCCGTTTATGACTGCACCCACATTTCCAACATGTAGGATGCCAGAGATCTAAATTTCCTTTAACATTCTTGTATCAGCAGTGAAAAGTTTAGAAAATTTAGAAAATTTTGGAAAGCATTTAGAAAATTTTAGAAATGTCAGAGGGGTCACGTGGTAATAAGACAGTGAGACAGGAGTGTGAAGCAGAGCTAGCTGTGAGTATGGAATTAGGAATTTGCACTATTTTCTTTAGGTGTATGTGCATGTCTTGCACTGTGTGCAAGTGTGTGCATGTGAGTCTACATGAGTGTGGCTTGTGTGTGCTTCTATAGGTATGAAGTATTTATGTACTTTCTACCATCAGAAAACCACTCCCAGCTATAGAGAATTGGTACGGTGTCTTCAAAAATAGGGCTCCCAGATGGCCCAGCGGGTTGAGCCCAGAGCTGAGGGAAGTGCTGAATCTCCAAAGTCCCCAATGTGGCTTGTGTCTCCGAGTCCACATCTGTAGGCGGTTTAATTCTGCTCCAGTATAACGGTAGATGCAGGTCAGTTAAAGTTTTCCCAGTTTCTTGCCATTGGTCCCTGCTCCTGGTGTGTGCCCTGGTCACCCATTTCTCTTTCAGGGGCATCGATGTTGTCCTGCACAATGTTGTGAGTTTATGGCGGCAGTGAGCCCAGTGTCTTCACTCTGCCTCCATATTGTGCCTCATGCATAACCCAATTATTTTTTGAGACCATAATTACTTTGTAAACCAAACAACTAAATATAATAAAAAAAACAATAAAACTGGAAAACTAGAGATGTTAAAAAAATCACATCCAGTGACTTGTATTGAAATTATTGAACAATTATATACATCATGGCTAAGTGTGGTTCATTCCTGTAATACAAGACCAGTTCAATACTTACATATCAAGTAATATAACAGTTTACATTAAGAGTGAATAAGAAAAAAATATTACTGTATCAACAGACATAAAAACACTCAATATATTTCAACACACATTCAAAATTTAAAAAAAAAAGAGTAAATTCAAAAACCCAGGATTAAAAGGGCCTTTCCTTAAACTAATTAAATGTGTAAAAGAAAATATGTAACTAACAATACACTTAAAGATGAGCCACCAAATAGATTTCCTCTTCAGATGGAGAAAAAGGCCATTTTGTCCTCTGCCACTATACCAATTCAGAACTGTGGGACTGTCCTAACTTATATGATAAGTAAAAGAAAGGAAAAGCTATAAAGGGAATACATATTGATATGAAACACTCAATTATATATTCCAGGTAGAAAACCACTAGAAAGCTTAACAAATCTCAGAAATAATTAGCAATTATAGGAAGGTTGCAGGGTATGTAGTCAATATACAAAATTTTATTAGTTTCTCCATAAGCAACACAAATAACTGGGATATAAAATTAAAGAAACATCATCTTTTATAAAAATACTACCCCAAATGAGATACCTAAGCAGGGCCTTCCCTGGTGGTGAAGTGGTTGAGCGCTGGGCTGTGAAGCTGCCCACAGCCTCTGCAGCACTGATTCCATACCCAGCCACCAACAAGGTTCCCACAAAGCACACAGACCTCTCCTTCCGACAGCTGCTCCCCTCAGCAGTGTACTTCGTCAGTCTGCCTGTTCTGTTCCCTGCTCTGTCTCTGGTGAATTCTCTCATCCTCCCATGCTTCTGAATGTATCCAGTGCTTGCATAAATAAATAAATAAATAAATAAATAAATAAATAAATAAATAGATAGATAAATAAATAAATCTTTAAAAATAAATAATAAAAACTGAAAAAAAAGACAGAAAAAAATAAATATGTAAGTATAAATCTAACAAAATTTGCAGGAGACCTATACACAGAAAGCCAACAACACTAATAAAATGGACCTAGATACAGACCTAAACCTTATTAAAAAATGAACAAACGCAAATTGAGTCATAAACATGAATGTAAAATGCAATACTATAAAATTCTTGAATAAGACATAATAATACAAATAGATGTGACTTTGGATTTGCTAATAACTTTTTAGATAAAACACTAGAAGCATGACCTATGAAATAATAAGCAGACCTTTGCACTTTATTAAAAGTTTATGCTCTGCAAAAATGATGTTAAAAACACAAGTAACTTATTGGGAAAAAACTATGAAGATAGATGCATTTACCAACATGCATTTGTCAAAACCCATAGAACTCACAGCACTAAGAATGACCCTTGGTCTACCAAAATTTTAAAGAATCATTTTGCAAGTCCGGGTATCCCAGAATGTGACACAGACGATGACAATAGAATGTAACTGTATCACACTGTATAACACATGCTTACAGAAAGAGGTTTTGGAAAAGGTGCTGTAGACTCAAAAAGAAGGAAAGAATTCTATGGTTTGCTCTGCTGGAAATGTCCTTTCCACCCTGGCAAGGCTGCCTGGGCAATAAAGTCAGCAAGACAATAACTTTGTTTGCTTTGAAGAGTTCCTCTGGTGAGAATCAAAGAAAATGTCCAGAAAGTCCACAGTCCTACCGTGTTTATAAGTTGCTAGACTAAGGAACAAGAGCTATTGACCTGAGGGACGAGTGTTTCTATGAGGGCACTTATCAAAATAAGAGATTCCAATAACCTTTGGTCCTTACATCTTCCCCCACAGAGTAACTGTGACTGACCTGAATTTGTAAAATCAAATCTGGACTTGCTATTGGTTTTTAAATTGGGGGTTGGAGTCATAGACCTGTCAGAACATTACTACATGTCTAACATAACCTGTGCAATATGATCCATCCCTGGAAGGCATTGAGTTGATTGGTTAAACTGTTAACCCAGCCTACTAGAGGTACAAGGACTCTGCTGTCCCCTGTCCTCTAGGTGCTGGTGTCCTAAGTAAGAAGACATATAATCAAGGATTGAATCTAAAAAGGGACAAATTTTGTTTGGTTTCTTGATATTCCACAGAAAAATAACATCATCCAGTATTTATCTTTGCCCTTATGGCTTATTGTGCTTGGCATAATAGCTTCCAATTCCATTCATGTTGCCATAAATGGTGTCAATTTATCTTTTCTGACTGCAGAGTAGTATTCCATTGTGTGTATATGTATATATACCACATTATCTCTTCCATATGGCCACTGAGAATTATTTCATTTGATTCCTCTATTCATTTAAAAAACTCCATTTGTGGGAGGAAGTCCATTCATCTCTGCTAAGCAGACAAGTATAGGTTTTTGCACCTGAGGGGGGAAATTCTATACTCCCAAAACACTACCAAAATGTAAACCAATGGTGCTTCTATAATAAAAATTAAAAAAGATGACACATCATCAGCATCACTAAGCTGGCAGTATGGTGTATAGCGTGACAATTAACACTATGGTGAAGAAATAAGCAAGGAAGAAGAAAGGCCGTATTGTCTTAAACCAAAACTTCAGGTAAAGCCTCTCCGAAAGCAAGGAAGGACAAGCAGGAGGACCAGCAGGGGCAAGCCTTGGGTGGTAGTGTGCTTGCAGTCTGTGAGGGGCAGTACTATGTCATGAAGAGCAATGTTGTCTCAAATCTACAGGCCCTGGCATGGCTCTTTTGGGATGTGAGGGACCCTAAGTGCTTAAAATGCATTCAGCTTTAATTGAGGACTGCACCAGAGATGGTGATTATATATCCCTACCCAGTCCAGCATCCATTAAGTCAGGGCTAATTAGCACACTTCCTTTTCCAGCTGTGCCCTCAAAATTCCATTAACATCAAGTGCTGGCACCCACTGTCACCTACAGATTCAAGGTAATAGACCTCATCTCTTCTACAACACGATGGGTTTCCTGAAGGAATTGAATCATTTCCCAGGACTGCCTTGGGCAAAGTGGGACACAGAAATGGGGCCTGAATTAGAATGGGGGTGAGGAAGGGGAAGCTGGGCTGCAGGTGAAACATCCAGAACAAGACTTTGATAGACAACTTCATGCTTCCAAGGAGAGCCTGCCCCAGGTGGACTCAGGGCACCAAACGCTCAGTAGATAATGAATGTCCCTCCACCAAAACATCTGTGCTTTCTAGGTCTAGACCCACCCGTTGAGACTCTCACTTTTTTGTGTCTGCATTATATTTTGTGACTGACACCACATGGTCACCCTCCTTGCAGTTTTATTATACTAAGCAATAGCAGCCTTCCATTGCATGAAACTGACTTTATTGAAGAACAAATCTGCCCTGTTTGTTTACATTCTGGACACTGATAAAATATAATAATGATTTCAGTTGGTATCTTGAGTGAGTCAAATTTATAATTTATCCCAACTTGATATAGTCCAAAAATGAAAGAAGTGGAAGACTGTGGACAGTATGAAATGACAGCTTAATTTTTAGGAAAATAAAACCCAGAGCCAGAGAGTTAAAGGTTTTCCTACTGATGTTAAAAATGTTTTCAAAGAGGACGGACATGTAGCATTTTATGCCGAGGAAGAGAAGTAAGTTCGCTTCGGTGAATAGGGCAGAGAAATAGCCTTTATATGTACATTTAGAACAATTTAAAAAGTGCCCATTATTTCTGTAAAGGGCTAATACAAGTAGTACAGACTTGAGTGGGGTAGTGCAAATCCAGGAATCAAGGGTCTCTGTAAATTCATCTGTCACTCACTCCTGATGCTTTTATATGAGGTTAACCAAAGCACTTTGGATTTCAAACCATCTCTGCCTTGTACTCTGTGGTCTGTTTTTCTCCCTTGCACGATACATGTGTTAGATTGATACTGATCAGTATGGATGGGATGAGTGAATGGGATATAATGCACTTAACAAACATGGATGATTCCTTCTGCAAGCCCAGCACAGCAGGTGCTCAGTACAGGAGACAAAACCTGGAAGACATGGCCTTGCCTTGTACATATTAGAGTCCAGGGAGGGCAAAGAGTAATCTGCCCCTGAGATGCAGAGAGCAAGCATAAATGTCACCCAGAGGATAGAAATTTTATACCAGGACAGGATCTGACCATAAGTCAGTATCATCTGTGGTCTTACAGAGTTTTTATTTTTTTAATGATTTATTTATTTATGTGGACAAGAGCTGTGGTACAGGCCAGCGATGCAGGGGTTGTGGGCAGTGAGAGGATCCAACAGAGAGAGAGTGAGAAACAGAACAGGTGGTTTGACTGAAATACAACACTGAGGGGAACAGCTCAGTCTGAGACAGGAGAGGTCTGCCGCACCAAGTGGTATTTCCCTGGCAGGGATTGAAACTGAGCTGCAGTGGCTGCAGACAGCTTCATAGGTTGCATCTAACCCCTTGTGCCACCAGGGAGGCCCCCTTAAGGGTTTTTAAATTGAATTTAAATGTCCAAGTAAGCAATCTCTTCATTTATTTTATTTTCCATTTTTTTAAGATTTTTTTTTTCATTTATACAAGAGCTGGGGTACAGGCCAGATGCACAGGAGGCTGAGAGGATTCACCAGAGACAGAGCGGGGAAAAGAACAGGCAGACTGACAAAATACACTGCTGAGGGGAGCAGTGCGGAGAAAGGAGAGGTCTGCTGAGGCATGTGGGACCCTTGCTGGCCAGCCAGGATGGAACCCGCACTGCAGAGGCTGCGGACAGATTCACAATGCAGCACTCAACTGCCTATGCCACCAGGGAGGCCCTCTTCATTTAATTTAAATATCAACTATATTCACAGACCAAAAATTCCCCTTTTTAACGTGTACAATTCGTGGGTTTTAGGAATTCATAGTGGTAGAACTGTCACCACAACTTAATGTTAGGACATATTCATTAAATTCTAAGGCAATGAAACTTAACCCATTAACAAATCCTCCCTGTGTCCCTCCCTCTCTAGTACAGGAAAAAATTGCACATCTATTTTCTGTATTTGTGGAGTTATGTGTCTACTACAGACAATTCAGGTAAATGCAATCACACAATAGGTATTATTTGTGACTGGCTGCTTTCACTTATTCTATTTTCAAGGTCCATGCATGTTGTACAATGTATGTATTGGTACTTCACTCCTTTTCCTTGCTAGATAATATTCCATGGCATAATTTAGCATATATTTGTTCTGCATACCATTTGCAGCACAGATCTTCCAAAACCCTGGCAATTTCCTAAGTGATGAGCATGACCTTTAGGCATACAATACATAAAAGAAAAGAGGCAATGTGCTCACAGATCTCAACCTCAGAGATGCATTCAGGGACTCACTCTAATGGCAAAGAAACAAAAACAAAAATAAACAAGTGGATTAATTCTGGCACAAGGGGTTATGCACAGCACTATGAAGCTGTGTATAGCCTCTGCAGCAGGAGTTTGATTCCTGCCAGCCAGAGAGCTACCTACATGGCACAGCACCTCTCCTGCCGCACCTGCTGCTCCCCTCAGCAGTATGTTTCGTCAGTCTGCCTGTTCTGTTCCCCACTCTGTCTTTGGTGAATCCTGTCACCTCCCACACCTCTGGCCTGTACCCCAGTTCTTGTATGCATAAATAAATACATCTTTAAAGATACAAACTGAAAAACCTTTGCACAGGTAAATAAATACCCACAGAACAACTAGAGACTGTTAGAAAATATTTGCCCAGCACATATCCAAAAAAGAGTTAAATCCCAAAATATATAAAGATTTCATCCAACTGAACAACTTTAAAAAACAGTTAAAAATGGATAAAAGAGCAAAAAAAGGTTCTCCAAGAGAACACATGTGGTCCATGCCATATGAAAAAAATACTCATTACTCATTTAGGGAAATGAAATCTGAACCACAGTGTGGTATCACTTCACACCTGTGAGAATGAATTCTATTCGAAAGACTGGAACAAAGAGTCAGCAAGGTTGTGGAGAAAGGGGAACACTCCCTCAATCCTCCTGGGCATGTGAATTATTACATCCTCTATGAAAAATGCAGGTTTTAAGTTTCCTTAAAAAATAAAAATAAATCCCATAAGATCCAGAAATACCACTTCTATGAATTTTTCCAGAGAATATATATACACTAGAATGAAAATATTTATGCACTTCAATGTTCATGGGGGCATTACTCAATAACCTAATAGTGGACTCAACCTAAATATCCATTGACAGATAACTAGATAAAGAATCTATGGTTTATATGTGCAGTTGAAAACTAATCAGCTATTATAAAAGATGAATCATTGTCTTTTGAGAAATGTGAATGGAACTTGAGGTGACTATGCTAAGGGAAATAAGCCAAAAAAGACAATTACTGAATAGTTTCACTCATTTGTGGAATGCAAAGTAACCAAGAAAATAAATGGGCAAAAGACACAAAAATAATCTTAGACTGTGAAAACTATGGTGGTTACCAGAGGGAGAGGGCAGGGGAGGGGAGAAAGGTAGATGGCATGAATGATGTGGTTGTGGCACTGGGGCTGGGGCTGTTCGTGTGCAAATGTGCATATGTCTAGGTAAAAAGCTGAATTCCTGAAATTTTATAGTTATGTATTTACATTTATTTACATAAATGGTAGATCAATTTTACAAATTACATAAATTATACAAACTAAATACAAATTCCTAATCTTCTCAATTTATTGTTTTCTACTTTTATTCCAATGTGGTTCTTTTACTTTTATGGACCTTTGTTTTATTGCCTATCATTTGATCTAGTCTAGAGAATGCTTCATGTGAACTTGAAAAGAATGCACATTCTATTCTTGTTTGGTGGGTTGGTCTTAGGCTATCTTTTATAATTTTTATCTATATTATCTATTCATTATATATAGAAATGAATTACTATATTATTGAAGTTGTCAAAAGTTGTTAAATTATTAACTTCTGTCAAATTCTGTCAGTTTTGTTTCATGTTCTTTGAGGCACTGTTGTTAGGTATATGATATATTATGCTTTTAATCATTTTGTATTTTTGATACATTGATTATTTTTTTTTTCTAAAATGTTCTTGTTGTCTTAGTAAGATTTTTGATCTTTAATATATTTTGATAGTATTAACTAATCCACTCGGGCTCTTTCATTATTGTTTAAATGATGTGACTGTTGACTTTTACTTGAAACCTATTTGTGTCTTTGCAACTAAAGTGTGGGCCTTGTAGACAGTATGTAGTTCATCATGTTTTACCCATTTTAAATGTTTGTCTCTTTTCATTGGTGCATTTAACCCATTTTTATTCAATAATATAACTGAAAAAGTAGAATTGGCATCTGACATTTAAATATTTCCTATATGTCATGTATTTTTTTCTTCCTTCATTTGTCCATTATTACATGCTTCTTTGTTATATTAGCCATCCAGTGTACCATTTTAATTCCTTTGTTTTTTATTACATATTTGGATATTTTTTATTGATTTGGGGATCACAATTAATCTTAATTTATAATTAGTAATTATAAATATATAATTGGTAGTAATTGAAGTTGCTACCAACTTAATTTCAATAGTACACAAAACCTCATTCTAATATAGTTCCCCTCTACCCTTTTATAGAGTCTCACAAAAACAACTTTATACAATTTTGCGCCTGTTCACATAAGTCAGAATCATCTAATTTTAAAATACAAAATAAATATTAATAATGCCTTTTAGTTTGCTGTGTATATCCCTTTATGGAGGTCTTTATTTCTTTTTGTAATTAATTTCTAGTTTACATACACAATAATATAATAATATATAGTTTACATCACTGTTCATTTTTGTACAGTGTAGGCTTTCTCCTCTCATATGTAGTCACCATCATATTCCCACCATCAGTTCATGTGGACAGAAGGTATTGGCTGGTGTACTTTCATTTGAACCTAAAAGACTCCCTTCAGTAATTTTTTTTTGAAGATTTTTATTTATTTATACAAGACCCGGGATACAGGCCAGATTTGCGGGAGGGTGAGAGGATTCACCACAGACAGAGTAGGGAGCAGAACAGGCAGATTGACTGAAATACAACGCGGAGGGTAGCAGCGGGCAAGACAGGAGAGGTCTGCTGTACCATATGGGTAACTACCTGGACAGGGATCGAACTCCTGCAGCAGAGTCTGTGGATAGCTTCATAGGTTGCATCTTAACCCCTTGTGCCACCAGGGAGAACCCTCTCTTTTGTATTTTTATACAAGTCTGATATTGTATTCAACTCCAAATTTCCATTGTATAATTCATGTTTCTTTCTTTATATTCTCTGTTAAGATATAACTTTATCACTTTCCCTTTACTCTGTAGATATGATTTTTTAGGACTTTGAAATATTTAAAATAGTTAATTTAAAGGATGTGTCTAGTAAGAACAATGTCTGCACTTCCTCACAGAAAATTTCTCTTCATTTCTTTTTTCCATGGCTTTGGGTCATACTTTCTTTTTGTCTGTAAGTTTGTTGTTGTTGAATACTGTATATTTTAGTGCTGAATATTGTACTTTTTAGTTTCTTTATTCCATCTTTGGACTGGGGAAACACAACTGACCCTAGTGGAGGCCCCATGCCTTCCCAGCCCCATATGCTATCACTCCCAGATCCCGGCCCCAATGACACTCAAAGCGAATTCCCAGCATCAAACTAAACCCCACAAGGACTCAGCTGCCATGCTCACCAAACAGTAAATGCCAGAGCAGTGGGAGAGGAAGACCTTCACACAGCAAATGTTCTACTACAGCAGAGCCAAAGCTAAAGCATATAATGGGGAGAAAGGAAAATACAAATGGCTATGCAAGTCTTCAGGGAAAACTGCATCACAGAAGGAAAACAAATCTCCAGAGCCAAGACACAGGAGATGGAAGAGCTTTTCTTCCTATCAGACACAGAATTTAAAACTGCAATAAGAAAATTAAAGAATTGGAACAATAAAAAGGAAACTCAGAAAAACAGTTTAGATAATTAAGAAAACCAGAAAGCAATTAATCCATGAGAAACACAATGAACAGAAGATCAAAATTAAAACTCTAAAAAAAAAATAATAAAATGCAAAAAGTAGAGAGAGCAATGGGGAGATAAAAAATTCAGGAGAAACCAAGGAAAATGACAAAGCAAATGGAAGAATGAATCAGTGAGTTCAAAGATGCAAATGGGGAAAGAACAAAATAGAAAAAGAGAAATAAAAGAGAAAAAATGAGAATTCAAAGAAAAGAAACATCAAAATGATAGGCATAACAGGAGAAGAGAGAGAACAGAGAACTGAAAAATTATTTAGAGAAATAACAGAACACTTCCTCAACTTGAAGAGTGAATTGAACATGCAAATGCAGGAAGATGAAAGAAAATCAAGCTACTAGAGGAAAGGAAACTATAGCCAGACAGAGTAGTATAACTTACCAGAGTTCAAGGTAAAGAAAAAATAGTTAAGCTGACAAGGGAGAAGAAGAGATATAAAGGAAACCTGAGTAGACTAACACCAGACTCTCCAGAAAAACACTGTAGGTAACAAGAGAATGGAGTGACATATTCAAAATACACCCGGATAAAATTTGCCAAGAAGAAAACTCCCTCCTGCAAAGATAGAGAGAGATATAAAGACCGTCTCAGACAAACACAATCTCAAGGAGTTTGTAGTTGTTACCTCCCCTTCTCCAAGAAGTATTAAAAGGAATTTTTGTATTTAAATGAAAGAGATGGGGCCTCCGGGGTGGCACAGACAGTTAAGTGCAGTGCTGTGTAGCAGTCCACAGCCTCTGCAGTGTGGCTTCAATACCGGCCAGCCAGGTAGATACCCACATGGTGCGGCAGATCTCTCCTGTCTCGCTCAGCAGTGCTGAGGTACCCTCAGCAGTGTATTTTAGTAGATCTGCCTGTTCTGTTCCACACTCTGTCTCTGGTGAATCCTCTCACACTCCCGTGCATCAGGACTGCACCACAGTTCTTGTATGCATGAATAAATAAATCTTAAAAAATAAAAAAGAAAGATGAACAAAAACTGAAAAGCAATTAAATAGAATTAAAATAAACAAACAAAAATTAAGTATGACGGCTATATCAAATATCAATGCACTGAACTGGCAAAATAAAAGCTATACAGTATGAAGTTGGAACTGGAAACAGAATCCAAACTTCTGCTGCTAACACACCTAAATCCCAATGATAAACACAGACTGAAAGACAAGGGAAAGAAAATATTCTACAAGCAAATGGCTTGTAGAATACATACTAAGTAAAGCTAGGACAGATATATGAAATCAAATAGGCTTCCAACTTAAAAGGTAGCAAGAGGCAGAAATGGACAATAATGACTAAAGAAACAATACAACAGGAAGATATAACATTCATCAATATATACTCAACAGAAGAGCACCAAAATACATTAGACAACTAATTTCTAATCTGAAAACAGACATTGGAGAAAATACATATGACCTTGCAGACTCCAACACCCCACACTCACCAATGGATAAAACAATTAGATAGAAAATATAAGGACACAATTGTCCTAAACAAAGATTAGACCACATGGGATTAATAGACATATATAGGGACTGCACCCCACACACACACATACACAAAAGCCAAATACACATTTATCTCAAGTGTACGAGGATCATTCTTTTTTTTTTTTTTTGTTTTTTATACAAGCACTGGGTACAGTCAGAAGTGCGGGAGGGTGAGAGAATTCACCAGAGCAAAAGCAGGGAACAGAACAGGCAGAACAACGAAATATATTGCTGAGGGGAGCAGCAGGCATGACAGGAGAGGTCAGCTGCGCTATGTGGGATTCTTGCCGGCCAGCAACGATTGAACCTGTGCTGCAGAGGCTGAAGATAGCTTCACTGTGTGTAGCTCAACCACCTGCGCCACCAGGGAGGCCCTGTACAAGGATCATTCTTCATGACTGCCCACATACTGAGTGACATGACAAATGTCAATGAATTTATGGAGATTCAGCCATACCAAGTATCTTCTCTGACCATAAAGGTTTGGATTAGAAATCAACTACAAAAGAAAACAAAGTCTCTAATACAAGGAGCTGAAAACACACTACTGAGAAGTCACAGGATTAATGAGAAAATCAAGAAAGAAATCAAAACTTAATTTAAGATAAATAATAGTGAGGACACAACCTTCCAGAATATGTGGGACACCTCAAAAGCAGTACCAAGAGGGAATTCTATAGCAATATAGGCCCACATCAAGAAACAAGAAAGAGCCCAAACTAAAGAACTTGTGTCTAATCTCACGGAACATGAAAAAGAAGAGCAACATATTTCAAAAGTCAGTAGAAGGAAGGAAATAATACAATTAAGAGCAGAAATAAATAAAATAGAAAGGGAAAAGAGTTTAAAAGATCAATATGAACATTAACTGGTTCTTTGAAAAAATGTATAAATTCAACAATCTAAATGAGATGGACAGATTTTTAGATATTAAAGAATTATCCATGACTACATAGGGAAAGAAATAGAAACCCAAACAAATCAATCACAAGCAAGGAAATTGAAAAAGTCACCAAATGGTCCCAGAAAACAAAAGTCCAGGACCTAATGACTTCACCGGTGAGTTCTACCAAATGTTCAAAGATGAACTAATTCCTGTACTGCTAAAATTCTTCCAAAAATTGAGAAAGAAGGAATATTTCCAGATAGATTTTATGAGGTCCACATGACACTAATACCAAAAGCAAACATGAACACAAAGAAAGAAAAGTACAGACAGAGCACGTAATAAAGGCAGATGCAGAAATCCTCAATAAAAGCTTAATGAACCAATCCAACAATGCAATGAAAGATGACACAACATGACCAAGTGGGATTTAAACCAGTACCCGAGAATGTCTCAGGATCTGGAAATCCATCAATGAAACTCACCCAATTGATAAAAAGGAAAGTGAAAGCCATGCCGTCCTATCAACTGAGGCTGAGTAAACATCTGACACATTCAGCATCCATGTATGATGAAACCCTTGGCAAACTGAGTGTACATGGCACACACCTCACTATCATAAGAGCCGCAGAGGACAAGTCCACGAGGAGGGTTGCACCGGCAGCCTGGGGTTCAGGGACCTGTCACCAGCGAATGCTAGTAAAGCAGAGCGGGAGCGGAGTCTTTAAACTGTGCTTCAATGAGGCAGCTGCAACCTGAACTTGGGAACGAACACCCTAAAGAACCCGCCTTAACATTCCATTTCCAGCTGCCTTTTTATAGCGGGGGTCTGGGGGCACGGAGGGGGTTGGGGTTGCGTGTGTGTGGCCCCTCCCGTGGTCCTACTCCATGGCTCCACTTCTGTTTCTCAGCACAGTCCACCCCGAATCGTGTATCAAGGGTCCAGCTGCTGTGGGCACCAAAACACCCGCATTCCGCTGCAGTGCGTGTTGCTGCTGCTGTGGCCACGCCCGCCCCGCGCGGTCCCAGCAGCCCCAGGGAGGTCCCCCAAACCAGGCCCAGAGGCGCCCCCCCCGCCGGCCACCTCCTGGGCGCCGACCCTCCCCGACTGGGAGACCCGCCCTGCCCTCTGCGCCATGGGCCTTGGGTGCGGGCGCCTGGGGCGCCTGACCGCGCGGACGCCGAGCAGGCCTGGGGGCCGGCCCTTGGGAGCCAGGGCGACCCGCCGGGGGAGCACAGGGTGGGCACCTCGGTGTGGCACTGGGCATGTGCCCAACTGCAGGTCCCGCCCCCGCGGCTGCCACCCAGGTCGCCGGGGAGGACGGCCAGGCTGCCAGGAGGGCCCGGGCGCCCGGAAGGCGGGAGGGCAAGGACGGGGCGAACTCCAAGGGCTTCTAGTGTCCGGCTGAACAGAGTGGGGATCCAGCTCGGCCCCCATGTGGGGCCTCATCGGTGCACCCCAGCTCAGCCTGAGGGGGCAGAGAGCAAAAACTGAAGGTGACACATCGGGAAATTATGGCCTGGTGGAGGAGCCAGGCCCACGCAGCCCGCGCCCC